>NW_011335200.1:13673-58107 GCF_000735185.1 Notothenia coriiceps | reverse complement strand
TGTGTGTCGTGGGAAACCGCCCACATGATGTTTCGGTCTAGTTCCCTAATCGTTTCATAAAAACTGGATTTCTCAAAAAATATATATGCTTCCGCAGAGGAAAAATTGGACCGGATCTAACGGTACCGTTGAAAATATGACGTCTTTTTTTGTATCATGACGTAGTGCACTGCAAGGGTACGTACTCAACGTAGTGTTAAAGAAAAAAAAATATAGTCAGTACATCATTTAGGACTCCATCCCGATATACTATCTGGACCACGAAAGGAAAAGAAAGAAGGAAAGATCAACACACATAAATTTACGTTTTACAATGTGTGTGAGTGTAACTCACAACTTATTTATATTCATGATTAAATTTGTAACAATGCATGTACATGTATGAAGACGGTGTGTAAAATAAAAATTGAGGCGTTTGCCAACCGAGTAGAAAATTACTAGGAATAGAGACAATTACAGAGTCACTTGTCAATGTGTCTTATCTGTCGAAAAAACTATTTTTTGCGTCCTTCCAGTGGATTAATACGTTTTAGGAGAAGAAGTACAGAGAAGATGTCAGTGTGCACAGGGGGTAAGACACCTTTTCTCTAGACTTTCAAAGTCCTTTTTTCTAAGAGAAGAGAAAAACAGGCCTAGGTAAAGATATTTTTGGACAGACTTTTACTCGACTAGTCTAAAACCGGTGAAATACTACAGTACTGCTAAAAAACCGTGTGTGTGTGTGTGTGTGTGATGGTGTGTGTGTGTGTTGTGTGTGTGTGTGTGTTGTGTGGTGTGTGTGTTGTTGTGTGTGGAATAGTGGACTTAGAGAGGATCTCGTGTAACCAAGAAAAATTGGTTTACAGAGGTCTCCCCGCAACCCTCACCGAGGAATAATTGTCTGTCTTCGGCAAAGAGTTAGCGCTCTTGACCGAAGGTTCGGTTATGAAAGTTCCCTATGATGCAGGTTAGCTCACGGTCGTCTTTCCTGACAAGGTTAGAGGTCGTAGAAACCTTAAGGTGGCTCCCGCGCAGGAACCAAACCCCAGTAAAGCCCGACGTGTACCCATCCTGAGCGCAGAAGTTAGGGGTGGTTACGAAACGCGTGCCTGGTTAAAGTTTTGGAACGCCTCTACCGACTTTCTGCGTCGTGTCGTGTGTAAATTTACATTCATACATACCGCATCTGACGACGTACGACGTACGTGTCGTAGTGTGTGTGTGTGTGTGTGTGTGTGTGTGTGTGTGTGTGTGTGTGTGTGTGTGTGTGTGTGTGTGTGTGTGTGTGTGTGTGTGTGTGTGTGTGTGTGTGTGTGTGTGTGTGTCTGAGAGAGATAGCGAATGTGAATGACAGAGAGAAGGTGGAAGCTGGAGCATTATATAGCAAGTTATTTATAATATGAACTTGAATGTTGATAAGCTTCAAACTATTGGGTACAGCGGTATGAGCCACACAGCACTACATCAGCGGGGGAAAGACCCCGTGGAGGTTTATAAAGAAAGGCTTTGGACGTGAGGAGCTCTGACAGGAGGTGGGAATCTGTTCGGGCGTTGACTTTAAATATCAACATTTCGTTTTTTTATAATTGCAGACTCCAACTTTTAGAGAATTCACTTAATGTGAATCTTTCAAGTTCGGTGATATTGTTAATGTGAAATCATCATAATTGGTTCACTGCAACTCCAATATACACCAATAGTCAAACAGCATTACCATCTCTATGTTGCTATGCTCCATATCATATCATGTGTTTTTGTATCAAGATAGTGTTGTTTATAAAAACTAATGCGTAAGAAGCAGTGTGTGTGATGCAACTCTTGTAATTCTTGCACGCACTTCCAAATCTGTTAACAGCTGCTGAGGTTGATGCTCTAATGGTGACAGGTCCTACTTTCATACACATCATAATTACGCTCAACAACATTCCATGTAAATGAAACCCACTTTAATCGACTAATCCAATGTGTTTCCACTCCATGACAGCATTTATGTTTGTTGTTATAATGTTGACACGTACATGTAATAATGTGGTAAATATTTCCAGAAGTGACAGCAGCAAACTTTAACAACAAGAAATGCAGAGAGGAAAAAAATACATGATATATCAGAGGATGGCCAGAAGTAGAGCAGCAGTAAATTAAACATCAGGATGATCTGGTCCAGAAAGGGTTATTAGGAGTGATGAGGCTGCTCTGTTCATCTTTCTAGTTGTTGTTGATTGGCTGCAGTCTGCACTGTGTCACTGTTAATGCTTTGGGTCAGTGCTGACAGATTCAGTAAATAATTATTTTTAGGAAGCCAACACGCAGGCAAATGTTTCTCAGCAAACCAAACTGTTATATGATTTTGTTCAGAGATAGACAGATGTTTAGCAGGTTTAAAGGGAAAGTTCAGATGTTTTGAAGTAGGGTTGTATGAGGCACTTATCCATAGTTTTAGGGAACAGTATTTTAGCCAGCTAAAATATGGCAAATTTAGAAATCAATGTTGAAATGTATGGTATTAGTGACTTATCAAACAACAAAGTCACACAGGAACACTAATTAACTGATTGAAGCAGCGTGTCTCTTGTTCTGCGAGGTTGAAATACCGTTTCTGTCAATGAAGATGTAAACACTTAAACCGACATTGATTTTTTTCTTAGATGGTCCTAAAATACGTTTACCTGCTGCCTGCTTCTCCAAACTAGTTGCGCGCTGAACGTCATCTACTGTAGGTGTACACTGACTATGATCAAGTATCTCATTCAACCCTCAAATACCCAAACTATGCCTCTTAAATCCAAATCTCAGCATACTGACCTTTACTCAGATGAGCGTCTGCTATGCATTTATGTCGTTTTTCTGAAACCATATAGAAATCCCTTTTTAATAACAATCAGTACATACTGTATGGAGAGCAGATATTTAAGGATGCACTCATGAAAAGAAGAATTGTAATGTTGTAGTTGGAGCTCAGTATGTACTATAAACTAATGATTGTTTTCATTATTGTTGATTCTGATGATTATTTTCTCCATTGATTGATCGTTTTGTTTGGTTTGTGAAATCTACTGTTTGTTTGTCTGAATTAACCCAGAGCCCAGGGTGACACCTATATGAACTGTAGTTACAATGACCTGAACAGAAAACAGCCAGAGGGCGAGTGAGGGACTTGGCATTTTGTAATACATTTATTTAAACTCTACTATTAACTATAAGGTAGTTCATGGTTTGTGTTAAGCTAACATAAGCAATCATTTGGTAGACAAACAGAAAAAACAGGCAGCAAACCCCATATGATGTTTAACAAAACGCTTAGCTAAGCTTAGCTACATTCCACTTATGGTTGTGTTCTTATAATGTTATGGATTTTACTGAATGGCTCAATGATGAGACAGTCTGCTTTCTCCCCAAAGAAATGATTTGTTGTATTCTTTATGAGCTGTTTGCCTGGGTTGGTTGCCAATAAGCTTATCTGTTGGGATCGACGTACTGAAACTAAATACAAATCCTTTTTTAATAACCGTCTTTATGTAGAGCAGATATTCAGGGCTGAAATGCTCAATTCTCCGCCTCCGGTACTATAAATCCTGCGCCTGATTTCAGATTGAGCATGACATCTAATAACAAGAGATGTCATCGTTGTTAAGCATAACAACAACCTTTACAGTGGGTAATAATTTAATATAAAGTGGTAATGAAGTAATGTAGTGTGATACTCTGACATACGGTCTCAGTTATCAGACGGGAGCTCCATTTCATCCAGTCGCTGGCTGATGGGGGTGCTGAACAGGGCCGACTTCCTGAAAGGGGCTTTCACGGACGGTACGGCAGTGGCACCCTGGGACACAAACGAAAGAAACACGAAAAATGTCAATGCCATCATCCATCCTTTAAGCCCCTGTCACACTGTCCCGAAATTGACACCCGGTGGACACACGATTAAGGAAATGTTCAAATTCGGCTCTGATCGTAACAACATCGGGCCATTCGTGAGGGCATCTTAAGCCATCGTATGACCGCCGGTGGAGTTTCTCAGGCTCCGGCAGCAACTTCGGGAGCGGCAACTTCGTAAGGCACTCGTGAGGGCATCTTGTCAAATCGTGAGGGCATCGTGTTATCATCGGTGCCATCGGGCATTCGCCCTCACTCTGATCGGGGCGAATGCAAAATTGACACACGAATTCAACACGAAAATGAANAAAGTTGAATCGTGTTCGTGCTTCAACAGGGGAAAGGTAGTCCTCTTGTCCGGTAAAGGTCAGCACAGCATACATCACATTTGGCCGACCGCTGGGGACGTTCACGTCCCCAGCGGTCGGCCAAATGTGATGTATGCTGTGCTGACCTTTACCGGACAAGAGGACTACCTTTCCCCTGTTGAAGCACGAACACGATTCAACTTTGCAAAAATGAATGGTCTTATCGGCTGGCCGAAGTACCATGTGATGCCAGATTGTGTACGGAACTATGCCACATCTTTTATGGGCGAGCCTCGTTCCCATCGTTACTTCGTACAACAGACCGCCTACCGCAGCTTAACGTGGAAGATGCGGCACCTAAGACGAGGCCGATGGTCAGGGTGGCATCTCCTCCTAAATCATATACCGTGGACATTGGAACTCACCGTCACCGCACTGCTTGTTGTTTCTGGGAGTAATAGCTCTTATGCCATAGTTTCTTTCACAAAGTAGTAATGCTATCACTGCATATGTTGATGAACTTAGGTCATGTGTGTGTCATAGCTCATATAATTAATTTGAAAATCCTATCTTTTAAGTTGACTAAGAATTTAGAATATGTCAGTAAAGTCTAAGCTGTTGAATATTTTAGATTCTGTAGACACCAGTCCTGTTAAGGTGTTATGAACTCTAAGATGACTAAAATCTGCCTTGTCAACATCACTCCCCCCTTGCGTGTGTGTGTAGTATACATGTGATTGGCATGACCCATGTCCTCACTGTGCAGCTCCTTCGAGTGGACAGGCTGGGCTGCTGCACCCGTGCGGCGCGTGTTCAGAGAGAGGGAGCAGCGGTCAGACATACTATAAACCAGTACAGCCCCTAGTAGACCCCCCCCCCACACCACAGCCACACAATAACACGGACTCATAACAACCCTGTTGTGTAAATACCACATGTGCAATATATATATGCCGTTAAATAACTGGCAAATACTCCGATAAACCTTTTACAGGATGTGTATTTTGAATTGTCGAACTTGGTTTAATATATTTTTATCTTAATTACTTTTTTTATGCATGCTCTTAGGTAACATTAAGCTTTGGCTCTTCGCCTGTAACAATGTAAGTCCCCTCCTTGGCTAATAAAAAGGTATTCATCTGGGTGAGGCGGTGGCGCAGTGGATAGAGCCTGTAGGGAATCAGATGGGCAGGAGGTTCAACCCCACGCATGTCGTTGTGTTCCTTAAGGCAGACACTTCCCAATTGCTCTTGTCACAGTATTGAGTATGTAAGCCGCTTTGGAAAAGCGCCTAACCAGTAAATTAATTGAATTCGATTCTGAGTGTTTGACGGTAAACAAAATAGTGTGTGTGAAATTATAGGACTTTAGAATGCTAGAACCAAGTATACAGACATCAGTTACATGTAAGTTAACAGAAAACACAGTGATGCCGGTTGACGGCACTAATGTCAGAAGGGGTAGAAACTAACAGACAAGCTGATCTTAACATGTGGAAATATAATAAAATTTTTGGTATTTTATCTAGTGGGTGAAATCCCTGGCTTGCAACCCTGATTCATTAAATGTGCCTAATCAGTTTGGTTTGGTCCATTATTAAGACCATTGAGAAATAAAAAAAATAAAACAATTGCACATTATATACGTCACTTCATATGCAATCTACAATACACACGATTTCTGTTCTAAGAAAATAGCATTGAGTTATAATTCCTGTGCCTGGTGAAATGGCAGTAATAAAGGATATGTGGTAATATTATTTATACATCTAGGGATTGTAATTAGAGGGTAGTCTTTCAGGCACATTTCACCACTTCACATCACAGTTTTTGTAAACAGATCTAACATAACTATGTCCACATTAAATTTTCAACTTTTTCTGAAGGTTATCAAAAAGGACTGACTCTTTAACACCATAACATCAACAATTAACAATTCGACCAGTGACGGACAACACCGTTTAGCTTTCTTAGCTGCAAAAAAAACACACTTAATCTCAGCCTCTAAACTGGGTTACGATCAAACTGACAAAAATGAAAACTGCAGTCATTCTCAAAGCATATTTAAAAAAATGTAATATCCTTGTTAAAGCAGAAAATAGAATTGTAGACTGCTCATTACACGGTTCAGTGCATCAGTTGTTTCAATGAAAAAAAAAACACAAAAACTTTGCATTTTCATGATGTCCTCTTGTGGGACCTCTCTCGAGCGAAGAAAGCTTTCCAAATCCTCCTCCATGACTCTTTCATCTGTTACAAGCTGCCCCAGAGTACTGTAGGTTGCCAAACTGAACCGGCCGGAAGTACATTGCGCTAAACGAACATTTTTGCGGGATCTCGCAAAGGGGTTTTGCGACATCTCGCAAAAGTATTGCGAGATCTCGCAAAAGTATTGCGAGATCTCGCAAAGGTTTTGCGATATCTCGCAAAACATTTTTATTTATTTTTTCTTCTCCATGTCCCCTTGGGGGCTCCGTAGACAATGTATGTGTGTCGAGGAGGGAAAATTTGAGTATTGAGAAACCTCTATTGTCTCAATTCAGTCAGGCATACTTGTATCAAAGCATTTCACTTTTTGATTAAATGCTTATAGTACAGTTATATTTGTCAGAAGGAAAGTGCTGCTAAACACGACGTAGCCCTGCAAAGAATAAAGCATGCTTAGCTAATGGATCACACATGGATTGTAAGCAACGGCAGAAGTTTCAGTCCAAAATAGCAGTTTAACGGTGACTGCCCTCGCATGTAAGCAATATATATGGACTAAATAAAATGACCTCATATAACCTTGCTTCAACAAATCCAAACTATCTCTTAAAACCGATTGCAAAAAACGATTCTATGTCATGCTAAACACAATTCAGGTCTTGTTGTTGAAAGTTAAATTTTTCTTCAAGGCGACAGTAATTGCAGCAGGACGCTGAATAGCTGGACTCATGTTCCTTTTTTCTGTTTCCTCACACTGCCTCTGCCTGACCAAGCTTTGCTTTCTCCATTCATCTTTTTTCCATCATTCCTTTGTGGCCCTGGCAACCTCTAATTATTGCAATCGAATGATGCCAAGCAACAAAAAGCCACACATTCGTCCCATACATTGTAAATATCTTTGCTATTGTCCTTGAAGAAAACAACAAGAAATCCTCTGGGGATCAGTGAGCAGCACAGAGAGCGCTCCTCCACCTCTACACAGACCTGCACATACGAAACACATTGTTAGTGTGGTACAGATTCACATGTGTTCTGTCACTCAGAGGACAAGTCCATGCACTGCCGACCCTCTCTGTTCTTTCAGCATGGATTAGTAGGCGGTAGCTATGGCGACAAGTCATTTTAGCTGATATTTATGTAGGTTTCTTCTCCAAACATTTCTTTATATCCTTGGATGATATAGAACAAACATTTGCTTCTTAAAGACAAGGCTTGGCTTAAAATGTAATAGCAAGATGTCACCTTTGTTCCCCTTCTTTGATTTTAGTTTTGTATCTATGTTGTTTATCTCTTGGCTAAAAGAAATTGCTATGACATTTTTTTTTAAGGGAAGCTGTGGTTAATCGTGATAAATCACACGTTTAAACTACTAGTTTTTAATTATATTGGGGGGGGGAGGGAACAAACACAGGTGCGGTGCTTGGTAATAAAAGCATGACAAACTGCTAATAGAAATCTGAGGGTTTCTACTTCATTAAAACATGATTTTCCGACACTAAACTAAAGCATCAGCAAAGCAGCTGTCACAGAGAGCTGTTGTGTTCACTCTCCATATAACACAAGGCATACATATTTTCTCTACTGCTATCATCCTGTGATCCTTATCTGTTCCTACAGAGGTGACCCTGTCCCCTCTCTCCCACCCTTGTGCAACTTCAAGAAACTGTCTTAGCATAATATGCTTCAGCAAAAAGCCTTTCTTCGATATTTATCACATCTGTGCTGCCACACCGAGGTGGTTATATTTGCTAACTGATGTTCAGTGATCTCAGTCGTTGCAAAACATGTATCTTGTTCCAGTTCCTTAGCTTTCTTTGCATTTTGGTAAAAATCTGTGCTGGTATTACAGGAGGAAGTTGGGGTCAAACCTGATAACGTGATCATTTTTTTGTTCCCTGATTAATCGCTAGCTTTAAAAGCCTTAATTATCACTGAAAACGATTAATTTTCCCCAACCCAAATGCAGGTTAACACTTTCTCAAAAACATGAAATCACCCAATAACTTAAGATGTTCTAAACAATTTTTAAAGGATTCAACTGTTCTTTGCAGTACGCCTGCGAGTCTTTGAACTTCAAGGTCCTCTGCTGTAAGAAGGGTAGAAAATAACACATGAAGAGATGACAGATGACACTGGTCAGTTGTGAGGAGGGTCAGCGGGTCAGCAGGAGGTCCAGCAGAGACCTTCACTCGCTCATTGTGGCTGCAGCAGGCGGTGTGTCACTGAGCGGTAATTACAGCCGTGCAGGAGGGGAGGGTGTTCTCCTGCAGAGATAAAAACTCACACACGGCCACACACAGCGCCCATGCCCCCTGTTTCACAACCGATAATGAGCAGCTAATGAGCGGGGATGTCATTACAGCAAACACGCAGGCAGCTGCCTGCCACCAACATTTCCACACTTCTTCCCCGATATGTACACATTCTTGCACGCAATCAGGCTGCACATGTTTATCTGTAATATTACTATGGCAGCCTTTCGAAATGTAAACTGACAATGCTAATGTTCATCAGATGAACCTTATCTTATTATCAGGACTTGATAAAAAGGGCAGAGCTTGGAAAACAAAAATAGACAATAAATTATTTAGGTTCATTTCAGCAGACATTCCCTTAAAGGTTACAGCGAGAAGACTTTTCAATGTGAAAATCTTAGCGGTACATCCAATATTGTGTGTGTGTGTGTGTGTGTGTGTTGGAGACGGGGGACGGACAGCACAAGGTCATTTATAAATGTTATCTGGGTTAAACTTGGATGGAAACATCAGGGTGAGAACTGTCAGGAGAACGTGGCCCAGATACATCCAGAGAGCTCACATTATGAAATGTAACGTGAATGCATTACAGAACAGACTCTTCTCTGCCGTTGTCATGTTACACTATTTATGGATGTACACGTCAATAACTGACCACACACTGAAAGGCAAAAGGATCAAAATACCGCCTGGTCCATGAATGGAAAAAAGAGTGTTTTACTCAGTTTATTGAACAAAATATCTTACAGTATCTTGGATATACATATATACATATTATCTTGTACTGTGTAACACGGTTTATGAACCCCTGCAGTGACATCAATGGCAAAAGCCGTGCCTCCAAACTTCTATGTAAATATTAATACATCATTGACTTCCAAACACATTATACAAATCTTAATATAGAAGGCACAAAAAATAAGAATGTATCAGTGAAAAGTACACACTTTCCAGACATAAAGGATCTTCTTTTACAATACTTTTTTCTTCTTTTTTGCAGTTGCAGTTTGCAGGTAGTAAATATACCTGGAATTCCCTCTGGTTTTGTCGTTTGGTGTCGTTCTGTTTTCCTTTGCACGGAAATAACCAATAAGGACTTATTCTAGAACAAATAAAGAAGTGGCTGGCTCGGCCACCGGAGCTCCTGCTGTCGTCTCCGCCGCTGCCACGTTATCAGCAGGCCTCTCAGACAACATACATATCAGTCTTCTCCCCTTGAAGCCAATACGTTCTCATTTTGCCTTTGCCCTGAAAAACACAGAAATCAATAGGTTCATCAATGGAGATGGTGGACATGGGGGTGATATCCTATTAGGCTGTGTTTAAGGGTGACCCTGATGGGTACAGCAGCTGAGCTTACACCTCCACCTTTTCCCAGCATATAAAGCATTCGTGCATAATCAGAGGAGAATTAGACACATCTTTACACTTGCCATTTTAAAATGCCTAAACCTGCATTCTTTCCTATATCCAGCAGGGGGCAACTGGTTGCGAATAGAAGTCCAGTTGTGTAGAAGTCTATGAGAAAAAGACTAGACTTCTAACTTAATGTATCAGCTCAGAAAACACTTTACTAATGACTACATGACTACATGGTCAGAGTCTTCTCAAATGATGTTTCTGTGTAAATATTGGTCCCTGTTAGACAATAAAGCAACGTTTCATTTGTTTGAACTTTTGTCATGGTAGCACAGACAAAAGCTGACCGCCTTTCTTCATGCTTTCTTATTTTCTGGCACTTCAACTCTGTCACTAAAAAAAAAGCAAAGTTCTTACCTTCATTTCTACATCTCCTCGTAACTGGAGATCAAAGTATCCAAACTCATCCAGCACTTCTTTGGTGGCCGAGGATAAGTGGATCTTTAAGGCTGCAGAACACAACGAGAGCACAACAAACACTGAGCATTTTACACTGTGAGGACAGCTGAAAACTGTATTATCATCGCCACCAGAGACGAGCAGTTAAATTCAGTCCTGTCAAATATCTGAAATGCTAACGGCGATGAAAATCGGTATTGTTTTGTCCAATTAATGCACACAACGCTGAGATGTCAGACTCAGCCGGTGGAGCTTCAGGCTGCACACTTTATCGCTGGCTAAGGGGCCATTAGCTGTAATGCTATCAATTATTTACCAGAGGAGGCACAATACAGGAAGCGGCTCGGTAGTTAATCAATACGTCTGATGATTCACTCGCAAACTATCCAACCACAGCTCCATAACACTGGCTCCTGTCATTGCAGTGCGTCTTATACTCAGCTTCGAAACAATATTTGTACTGATGAATGCTTCTTTTAAAGGATAAAAGAACAAATGTCAGTTTAGTTCAACAAAAATATAGATTCAATCAGATTATGCTCTCTTTAGATTTAATGCTCAAACAAAGTGCTTATTTACTGTGTATCTGGATCCCCATGAACTGTTTCCTTGGCAACAACCATTCAAGCACTCTCCCTGTGGTCCATATTAGAAAAATACAGTATAATAAATAAAATATACTTAGTTTGATAAAGAAGTAAATGAGCCACACAGTTGCAATGGGTTGCATGTTTCTTCATTACCATTAACCCACATTGTAGTTTGTATCCCACACACACCAACCTGCAGCTATAAATACTCACAATAACATCAAATGTGTATTCATCCACAGCTGAAAATAGTCCCCAACAAAAGCAATGTTTTGTGCCCAGATGTTCTAGGAAATGACTGAGCATTGTAAAATATGAGACTCCATACTTGGGCATAGGGGCTTTTAGTATGAGTTCAGTTTAAGCCTAAACCTAACCCTAACCCTAACCCTGGGAGAAAAATGTCTCACATCCGGTAGAAGTTTTAAGGTGCCAAAAATCACAAAAAGGCAAAACCTACAAGAAGAAATAAAACCTTATAGGGTAAAAGAGGGACATAAATAACAAATAATTACCAGACAGGACCCTTCTACCAGAACACAGTAGTAGAATTGCAATATGGCGAAACTGGATAACAGATATATTTAGTAAACAGCAGAGTGAAAGTCCTTTCGAAACACTGAAAAACAACTCAGAGAAAACACTGTAACATGAATGGGTGTACACTATGTTCAGAATCCAGATCGGTTATACAAAATAAAAATAAAAATAGAACAACAAAAAACAGGGACACTGATACTGACCTTCTCCGTTGGACTCCATTCGAGATGCCGTGTTGACAGTATCTCCAAACAAACAGTATCTGGGCATTTTCAAGCCGACCACTCCGGCACAAACTGGCCCTAAAAGCACAAGGAACATAAAGTCAGACATCAAAATATTAACAATATCTAGAAACTGCTGTCCTCATCACACAAATGGAAAGGATGAATTATTAACTCGGATAATACCAGCCTACGCACACTGGTCCATTCCTGTTTCATGTCGAGTGTCTCATTAATTCAAACTGTGCGCCCATTAGCTGATGACACAGTCTAAATATTGTGACTGGGGCCTCTTGTAAATGACATCGGACTAAATGCCGCAGACGGGTCAAGATAAAACATCCGGAGTGTTTATGTCCAGAGGTGGGACGTTACAAATCACAACCGCCCTGCACTTGATATACACACTGCTGCCAGTTTACGAGATACACCTCGCTAAAACGAATACATCCTGCTTTAATGATTGTTCAGATGTTGAGAGTTGAGTCAAGAGGACAAGGCTTTATTGAAAGGAGGCAGATACAAATGTTTACCATACATTTTAACAAGCGATCTTATCTAGTTGTGGAACGCATTAGTTGCCACTTTACACATACCGTAATTACAGTTTATCTTAGTCAACATCTTCTTTGTTTTGAAAGCTGTGCAAACATTGCGATAAAACACAAGAGGAGATAAAGCAATGTGCTCCTGTGTGTCCCATTTTGGGAGAATTATTTCTCACTTTCTTTGGCGGGAAAAATGTGTTGTTACCAATTTTCAATCAGCCCATTCTTGTTTTTGGAAGGAATGGACAACAACGTGTCAACAAAATACATTATGTTCCAATAACAACAATATTTTAATAGTCAGATTTTTCTTCAACAATTCAAAAAGGTCTGGTGTTAGTTAGGGTTACTTTTTACTTCCACTCTACACTAGATTTTTGAAGCAAGTATTGTACTTTTTACTCATTCATTTTACATTTTAAATTACTTTATAAATTCAGATTATTTGCTAATACAAATGTAAATCAACTAATGGATAAACATTGTAATTTTTATATTTTTACCTGTAACTTAGAAAAGATCTAAATACCTTTTTTAACATTGGGCAATAAAACAATCTATACCAATTGAAAAAAGCAGGAAATAGATGTTGGGTTTGAGTCATCAGTGCTTTGCTCAAGGACACCTCAGCAGGATGAGCTTCAGCTCATGTGACCTCGGTGCAGATGTGCCCAGCTGCTCTGACTCACCTGTGTGTATTCCTATCCTGAGACTCAGCTGGTCGTTGGGTCTGTGCCGGATCTTGAACGTTTTGACCTCCTCTAACAGCGCCAGCGACATCCCAGCGATCTCTCTGGCGTGCAGCTTCCCGTTCCGCACCGGCAGCCCGGACACCACCATGTAGGCGTCGCCGATCGTCTCCACCTGAGCGACCAATCAAAAGGGATAGAATGTAAAAAAAGAAAAATGGTATTCGCAGGATTCCAAAAAGCACGTCTTATTTTTATTTATTCGTTTATTTGGCAGGCAGGGACATTGCACATTAATGAAACATTAAATGTGCCAAATGTAAATATGCCGGATTTAGCTTTGAGCTACTTTCCATCCGCAGTCCTTCACATAAAACATTAAGAAAATTACAAACATAGCAGTACAAATACATAAAATGCAAGAAAAGTGCAAGAGTAAGAGTAGAATTCCCAAGTATTTATGACATGGCAATACAATATAGCAGCATCGATAAGACGTCCAAGACTTAATCTTACTGTTTAATATTTAAATATACAAGAACAGAATGTAACATTACATATTGTACAGTAAGATGAAATTAAAAAATCACTAATAAACCTTATTTAATTGTATCTTACTGAACAATATTACATTTAATAATAATAATAAAAATGCATTTTATTTATGGGCGCCTTTCAAAAGCTCTCAAGGACACCTTACAGAGCATAATTAAAAACAAGCAACAAAGAAGATCACACAGTAATACAAGACTTAAAAACAAAGACTTAAAAACAACAATCAGTTTAGAAAAATTATTAAGATATTGAATATGCCAGTTTAAAAAGGTGTGTTTTCAGGCTGGATTTGAAGGTTGAGAGTGAGATACATTCTGTTCTTGTATAAAATTATATTTACGTCTATATAGTTTTTTAATTTTTTATTGTTTATGTCTTATTTAACTGTTGCTTTGTGGGAGGAGCTCGGGAGAAGAATTTCATTGCCATCTAACCTGTAGCTTATGTGCATATGACATCAAAACCAGATTGGAAACAAAGACTCCATAGTTGTTGTTATCATCCTGACTTACCTTGTATACGTCGAAGTTATCGATGATGGCGTCAAAACAGGTGTACAGATCATTGAGCAATGTGACAACCTGGATATAGAGAAAGAAGAGATTCCGTTAAGCAAAAATACTAAAAGATAAATACTGAAAGTCTTTTTTTAAAGCCGGTAAAACTGACAGGGTTTTGACTTTACACGATAGATGTGAAACGAAGACTGTAAATCCAACATTTGACTCTGTTTTCTTTGGGTTGAAGGCGGGCACATTGGGAGGCCGGTGTGTCTGCACCACATAATCTCTGCCTGTCTGTCGCTGGACCGCCGCCCGCTGAGGCTCACTGACAAACACATTTCCAGGATCATAAATCCCGTCCACAGAGGGAATATTACACACACAATCCATATGAAATCGACCAAATTGTGTGTTCTAATAGTTGTAATGTAGCAGAAATGTCAGAGGTTGGCTGGCAAATGTATTACTTAGTTTTCATCTTTGAAAATGTTGTCTGAACTTTACAAAACAAATCTAATTTAGTTGCTATCTACTAAACAGCAACACAATATAAGCTCTTCTGTTTAAAGCACTGAAGTAAAAGCTGCATTAAAACAGGCCCATCGTTTTCTAGAAAGTTCATACAATGTCTTGAAAGTTTGTTAATTGTTATGTTTTAAAGGATATGAATATGCTTGATTACAAACATTTCCCAAATTGGGATTAATAAAGTACATTCTATCTAATTTATCTTAACAATATACTCCTTACAAAGTGCTTTATTTCCAACAGAATATAGTGTTTTCTCTACCATAAACACTCAAATATATTTTGATATTTGAAATCAAACAATCCCATTCTCCTAGTTAGATGCTGGATAAACGTAATCATGATTTAAACATACAATTGGATACAAAGGAATTCTGTAAACTTCATTTTTCTCAATTACATTTTAGTAACACATTTAGAAGTGACGATAAAGACTTCAATTATCTTGGACATTTTTGATTAGCTTTCTTGACAGTCCTTGAACAATGCCTGAATTAAAAGCTTTAAAATCCCAGGATAAGTTGGCATTCATTTCCTGTGAATGACATTTGTCTCGTTCAAACAGAAAGTCGTTTTTTATGCTGTTTTTATCTGATCAGAATTCACTTTCCAGGGAGCTTTAATAAAGAACTACTTTGAGCATTGTCTCATAATTACATCTACCTTTAGTAGACCTTGAGTTGTGTATCATGCACAGCTTTATGGTCCAGGGTTAATAACACGTAAGTCTTGCATAATACTGACGTGCTCTGGATGCAGGTTATAACATTACATGTCACTTGTTAGACGCTTTTATCCAAAGTGACTTACATACTCAATACTGTGGACAATCCCCACAGGAGCAATTGGGGGTGAAGTGTCTCAGGGACACAACGACATGCTGACTGCAGTTACACCTAAACAGCTTATGGATAATGCTAATTATCTCCAAAATGCCTGTTACGGTGGAAGGCCACTACAATGACAGGTCAACAAAAGGTGAACTATTTGATTGACAGTGGGAGGAAGGGCCAAATCTCTCATGGGGGACGTGACGACACTGTTGGGCGCTCCAAAAAGGGCTGGGTAATGGATTTATACAACACAAGTGCAATGATGTACTAGTAAAACTGTGACTTTCATTGATTTTCTGATATTTTGTTGGACTTTTATCATAGACAATTGAATCATTCTGTATTGTTTACAGGATTGAAGTACAAAGGATAAAGAAGTACATACACGTAGCGTAGATTCAGTTGACTTGTGAAACCAAAGGGAGCAGCTTGATACAGTTATATTCTTGTATAGTCACTATATTTCTGGATTATATGTAACTGGATGGGATATTGTGTTGTACTATATGAATATCTGGTCAGAGACTTGGTTTTAGATTGAAAAGGAGAAGATGAGAAGTTCTGGGGGGGTAAAACAGTCGATCTGAAGGTGTCAGATTGTCCTTCAACACGTCCTCTTCCTGGATGCAACATGTTGATAATGTTTCATCTGGAGAAACCTCCCTTTGATATTCAGAGAGAGATATGTGATGACACGAAGTGACTCAACTCTGCGTCAACATCTCTAACATTTAACGGTACTATTTTGAGTTGCAGCCCACTGTGGGAACTATGAGACACACTGTAGGTAGAGACGTGCTACTGGAGAGCGCTTTCATGTATGAACAGAGAAAGACAATTCACCGGCTGTGATCACGAACTGGGATTTCTTTTTTCAAGCTTTTAGACTTTCTTGTTGAGAAAAGACAGAACACATATAAAGGCACGAGGACGGTTTGATGGCTTATAAGGGCCTTTGTAGATAAAGAAGGTAATAATAATGGAGCAGGGGGAGGAACATTTCCAAAATGAAAGGGAAATAAACTAGCTTATATTATAGTGTTTTCAAATCACAAATATTTCCTTATTGCTAAATCTGAGTGAAAAGAATAATTGGATATGGTTATCCACTGGAGAATTAAAGGTTGAAATGTTGATGTTAATGTTATGCTTTTCACCTGTAAATGTACCACTTTAATCTTGAATATACATTTTTTTTTCTTGTAGATTGTCAGATCTTTACTCGTAAATGTACCAATTAAATCCCAGGAACGTTTTTTTTTTTATCTTGAAACCTCTATATCATTTTCTCTAAATATTAGTCCCTTCCCCCTGCAATGTCTTTTTACCTCCAGTGCCCCATTACAAAGCTGTAGAAACAGTGAGTTACAGGTGGGTATTTAATTCACTGGAGGATTGCAGTGACCGGGTTGCTGTGTACCTCTAGAGGCGTGCTCTCTGCAGACATGGACGTGAAGCCCACAATGTCGCTGAAGTAAATGGTGACGCTGTCGAAGGCTTCTGCCTGAACCGTCTCCCCTCGTTTCAGCTGCTCCGCTACTGAACTGTGAAGAGAGAGAGAGACATGAGGGCAAAATACTCCCAGTGAAATCATGAAGAAGCAAGGGACAGTTAATAATCAGAGGAGAATATGAAATAATGATGGATGTTTACTTGACACCAGAGATTGTCTCTAAATTAAATAACACCAATTGTGGGAAACATCACGTCAGGGTTGATTTTTGAGCTAATTTTATTAATCAATTTTCTCGTTAATTTGCATCAAGTTACAGTTTTCTGAGCCAGAGCAAGGCCGGCAAAATTTTAATTATTTTTGCTGTTTATTGACTTTCTCAAACAAAACAACAAAAGTTATTTTCAATGGAAAACACTGAACTAAAGTTATATAAAAAATTTACATGTTAAACTGAAAAGAAAAATAATTAAATAGACAACAATCAATTAGAAAACTTGCCGTCAAAACAAAGAGCAAAGTCAGATAAAAAGTAAACAAAGATAATAATCAAATGTAATACACATAATATAAAATAACGATAAAACCCTTAAATATGTTAATTGTAGTTAAATAGTCGGGCTCTATTGGGAATTAACCTGGTGTTTGTGTGTGTGTTGATTAAAGAAAACACAGTAACCAAGTTTTTTTTGTAATAAGTTTGTAATTTCTTTCAGTTAGTTTACCACTTAAATCATGAATGTAACATTTTAGGGGAAAAAATATGCAATCAAGCTCATGAGACGCAGCTGAGACATGAACCTGCGTACAGCTAATGGGAGTGAGAACAGCAAGTAAAAAAAAAAAGACTCTTCCGATGCAATTGCTTCCTAGACACAAGTGCGGTGAGAAACAATATCCACCCTTTCTCCCAGGCTGTTCTCTGAATGTCTGGTTGGACTTAAAGGAGTGACTCTTTTTCAGAACGGACCGGAGGATAAATGGGTGAGAAAAGATTGGATTTGCTGCTGTGGTGTTATCTTAACGCCTAAACGCACTATCACATCTGCTCCTCTGTCTCCCTTAATGAGCACTTTGCCTGTCAGCTCTCTGCAAACCCTTTCATTTTCGATGAGATCGCACCAGGGGGAAATCTGTACCTAAAAGTGTGGCATTGGGAGGGATTCTGAGTCTTTAATTAAAACACGGATTTAACACAGTTTACTTTTAGCTGCGCTGGTGACAATCTGCCTATTTCCTGGATTCAAGTTAATTGGAGTTGTTAAACTCTTGGAAGGAAGGACAAACGTATGAATGTGGTTGTTCTTACTGTGGTAAAATTTGATAGAGGAGGTTTTCCGCTTTCCTTTTCTCCTCCAGGTAGGCTTGTGTTCGCTCCTCCACCAGGTTCTCCAGGTTGTTGGCATACTGCTCCATCCTGGACAGCAGGTTGTTAAGAATACTGGTGCTGCCCTCCCTGCGGAAAACACAAACACAGACACACAGGACAGTTAGGTGATTAGATGCAAACTCTCAGTCTGTGAAGAGCTGTGTTGTCTTTTTCCAAACTGCTGCTAAAACTGGCAGTTCATTTTTTGTCATTTCTGCTCTTTTTGGTAGCAAGTGGTTTTGCCATGACTCCAAAAATATCATATGTGACAGTTGGAGAGTACCTGTGATAAGCAAAGGTTGTGGAATAGTTGCTTTATTTTAGACACATGGTCTAAGATCCTGATTTGGTTTGAAATAAGTTCATTTGTTATGTAATCAGGTTACATACAACATTTTTACAATACAGCTCTAGCAATCAGATCTGGTGCCTTAATTGTCAAAAGAGTCCAGGTCCGAGCATTGACCCCTGTGGAAATCCTTTTCTGCAATTTTAAAATGATGAATTATCTAAATATGCTGTCCAACTGAAGCTATCAGCACACTGAGAGGTGAGAAAAGATCCAGTCAGTAAGATGGCGTTATTAATAACCAATATAAAAACAATAAATTATCCAGATCTGTGGAACTGAATGGCTATTACAGCGATCACATTTATCAAGCAATGCAGATCCAACAATTTGGAGAATGCAAACTGGATAAAAACACAACACACATTTGAGGCAGTGCAGGCTGACATATCCCCAACTTGTACTCCCCTGTGTGCCAAAGTCCAGCAACTCTAGATCCCACATTTCCCATAATGCTACCAGCAGCATGTTTTGATTGAACCTTCCCTGCCGGTGCTTGTAACACAGCTTTCTGTTAAAACATTTTAGTCTCCTGGCCCAAGCTGAGACAACAGTGATGACATCATCAGAATTATTTTCTCGACAAATCTCCTTTAGACCCACGGAAACTGTTTCACAAGATGCGCAGATACAACCATCACGAGTAAATTAAATCTATAGGTGTAAAAGTGAGGGAGTTCAGAGGTTAGATGGCAGTGTGGATAACTGAGGTTAAAATCGAAGACACAGAGTTTTCTGTTGCTGTCTGTACTCCAACATGGCCACCTGTGACCATTGGCAACCACTTTAAAAACAACAAACTCTCTTTCTGGCCAGTACCTTAAATGCACCAACAATGCATAGTACTGTTCAAGCAATAAGATATTTATTCGTAACTCTGTGTACAGCATCTCTCATATATAAACATACATAAAAAGTCTCTATTTACATCTCTACTGCTGGCATGTTAGCATTTAAAAGTCATTTTATAATTATATAATCCATGTATTGTATAATGTTTGTGTCTCAAGGGATTTTTACATTCATATGCTTACGCAGACACACACACACATTGACTCAGACGGAGCAAGAAGGTGAGTCATCCACAGCGCCATGGCGGCTAAAAGCATCAATGCCTGGCCCCCTGCCATGTTTGTTGTGGGTCAGGGAGCCTACACACACCCACATGTAGTTTAAGTTTAAAGGACAACACATCAGAGGAAGACATGAAAGACGATGATGAGAACAAATGCAACACAAAGGCCACGCAGTGTTTACCGCACCGCCAATCACAGACATCCATATTTTCCTTCCATTCATCCAAACTCATAGTACCGGCGAAAACTAAGAAATGTCAGTTTTATATACGTATATACTGTATAGTATATACTTATTTTCGTGTGATTGAGGGATAAAAGTTTGACCATTGTCATTGGAGTGTTGTGGTAAGTTCAGCCATGGAAACTTTGGGATGTTAGCCTTTGCAGAGCATTAACATGCACAAAAAACTATAAAACAAACTACAGTTATTAGAAAACCAGAAGAATTATGCTTTTTTTAGAGCCTCTTATTCTATGAAGTCGGAGGATTTTATATATCCTTTTAGGAGCCAGTAACAATTTATTTCCTCTAATATTCTCTAAAGGGATTGTTATGTAACTGTAAATTAAACGGAAGGCTAATGGACAGGTAGTTGTAATTTGGTTATGGTTTTAGGATAATGAACACAGTTTACAGTTGTTCCATTTGATTCATTATAATTGATTGCTTCTTAACTGAGCAAGGCTTTTAGTCGGCACGGCGGGTCACGTAAAACATGTAAGAATGCAGGCGCCATTGCATTAAGGTTTATGCATAATGTATTATGGTTTTATTATTTTATTATCTTCATTTCAAAAGTAATTTGCAATATTTGACTTGAGTTTTAAATAGTTTTGTCTTTGTTGTAACACTGTGTGTCTTCCCAGAATAATAACGTTTATTATCGTAGCATGTGAAATGAGTTTACAGTCAAGCATATAACAAGAAATATAAAAATAAAATACCAATACATAGTTTTCAATAATCAACTATCATTCACTGTCCTTTTTATAAGTAAATAAAGCAGATATTTTATAATAATAGTGGTCTGACTTTGGACCATGTTTTCCTTACAAGTTCATACAAAATGACTTTTCTTTCCATGAAACCTACATTATTAGAAAAAGATTGACTGATTTTCATGTTACTTGTTAGACGCTTTTATCCAAAGCGACTTACATACTCAATACTGTGGACAATCCCCACAGGAGCAATTTGGGGTGAAGTGTCTCAGGGACACAACGACATGCTGACTGCAGTGGGACTCAAACTTGCTACCCCCTGATTCGAAGTCCAGCACACTACCCACTGAGCCACAGCCGCAATAACTATTGAACACGTTGTGCCATTACTACTAAAATACATTAGATTTCCACATATGAAATCTGAGTGATCCTGTAAAATGTGATTTCACCAGGAGATGAGCACAGAGCAGCCTGATTAAATTATATTTAAAAAAAGAACCTCAGCTTTCAGAATGGGTTTTATTACCAAGTAGGTTTACACATACAAATAATTTGCTTTAGTTTGTGGTGCATACAAAGACACAGAGAGAAGAATACGTAGCAAAACAAAATAGAAATAGGACTGTTATGACAGCTATTTAAAAATATATATTTTAAGACTATTATAACAATAGTTCATAAGACTTAGTTATTCGTACAAAGCTGTAATTTCCAGGATTTCATGTTTTATAGCATCATGGCTGTCATCACACAGATCTGGATCCAGGCGCTGATTAAAAGCTACAGTGTAAAAACATGTACTACTATTTATAAAACAAATGCAGAACACTGCGGGCCTTGGCAGAGGGAAGTGTTCTCTGAGTGCTTTCTTGTTTACAAAGAGGCTTAGCATTCAGGAAGTTTAAATCTCTGCACTGATGTCTGAGACTTTTAAAAGAAACATATGTTATGATATGTAAGAAAACATTTTAAAAGCGTAGTGAAGCATTTTTAAAGCCCCACCCTGAAAGATAGTATCACAAGGGATCCCTTGACAAAAAGCAACAAGATTTTTCCTTTGGATATCGGAATATTTCAGAGTATAAAAACATGTTTATGATACTTAGATGTTTGCTCAGCAGGATAATCTCCACATATTAACTACACTTTATGATTTTTGAAACATAAATGCAATCGACAGAAGTTAAAATCCAGCTACATACGATCGCATAACTTCACGTCAGCATCGCTAAGCTAAAGGTGAGTAAAGTCATTTCGTCATATGTTAGCAACCACATTTTGTTTAATAGAGGCTTTGGACATTCATGAGTGGGGTATTTACTGACGTATATCATGTCGTAGCACAAAACGTAAAAAATCTCTTGAGGTTTTGTTAACCGCAAGTTAAAAAAAACCAATGATTTAGATGAGGGAACCGGATGCTAACTCATTTTCAGGTTTCAGGACTCATTCCCGGACCATGTACAGTGGGAGATTTGATGTGCTCAGGGAGAGGTCAGTTATTCAGGGGAAGGTCCGCTACCTGTGTGGGTTAAAGCTCCGGTTTACCCTCTCGTTACCGCGTCCTTCAAGCCAGAGCTCAAACACCAGAAATAACAGCCCATCCATCACGTCATGTCAACAACATGCATTTACCTAATGAAAATAACCGGGAAACAAAGCAATAGGTCCTCAGAGGCGAAGGGGACGTAAACAGGAGGAGGGGCTTAGCGCTCGGCTTTCAAGAGCATCCTTGAGTGCTTCTGAGGCCGTCAATCACACACAGGGCTCTCTACTCCAATGACTGCAAATGGAAAGCTATACATCACTGGCGCATCCTGCATTAACACAGTGAGCTAACAGGGGAGAGGTCGGGCTACAGGAAACACACACAGATCTGTTTATAGAGAGACTTCCAAACAACCTGCCTTCAGATTCCAACAATTCGAGTTTTGTACAGCTGTTTTTAGGATCGTAGCTTCTGTGGATCTTAGCATCTTAAGGAGAGACACTACAGGCAAAAACAGAAAGTTTGGGTTGGTTTGCTTCCATAACATGTACTTTTTCAGACTAGTGTTTAGGTTTTTATGTTACTATCTGTGTCTTTAGCTTTCTTCATTTGCATTTTGAAACCGGAGCCAGACATCTTTTATTTAATTACATATTTAATATTGCAGTAGCACTTACATGCACCAAACTTTCCAGATCGACGCATATCTTTATTCCTACATATGGGGTTTATTTTAATATCTTTTATAGCCTAATTTATAGAATATTTTATTTCTAAAACCATGGCAAAACGTTATTAAATCTGGCTTTATCCAAGGTTACTTTCCAGAGATTAAGCATATTGGCACAGATAACGTTTAAATGTAAAACCTATTCACATCCATGAATCATCTGAGATCAGCGCCCTTTTAATGCAAACATTTGTATTTATCCTCCCCATCACATTCCTCTGAATACTGTTATTTCTTGAGGTTCAAGGTTTAAAGACTTTACAATACCGTATTGCACAAAGCAGCGCAGCTGTAGTCTCACGGATTTGTTTCACAAATGCCTAGCTCATGAATTTAATTGTCTTTGGCATCCGACTCTGAAACATCTGACGTCAAAGCGGCCTTGAACTCGCCAAAAACAAGGTGATGTCAATGGGCTTTGACAAAAAACAACAAAGGCGCTGAAGTCTTCACTTTGATAGAGAATTTGTTTAAGCACGCTTCAGATCGCTGCTTTTAATAGCACTGAGTATTATCTGTGCTTATCGTAAAGGGCCCTTCACCATTAAAGTAGCCTAATAATAATTTCAAATTTCAGCAGACATAAAGGATGGGTTAAATGCAGAGGCCACATTTCACTGTGTGTGCTGTGTGCTCTGCATGTGTGACCATTAAAGAGGGTTTCATCCCTCCCAATTCTATTCTATTCTAAAGCTGGACTTGAACTTACGAGCTAACAAACGTAGCCACCATAGCTAACTTGGTTAGGTAAGAGTGTCAACTTAGTTGCTTTGGCAGTTGATTGCGCTATAACAGTCTCTTCTTCAGCAATGAGTAGAATTAAAATCTTCAAGTTAATGCTGAATATCCCACAATGAGTTTTTGTGGCAGAGTTTTGGTGGTTCTGTTTGTGTATTTATGTTTTGTCGCTGTAGGCTTTGGAGAGTTGGCGTTGGGGTTAGATTTGGGGTTGTTTGTTGCAGCCTATGAGCCCGGCTGTAACAGATCCAAAGCTAAGCTGGATCCCATACAGCATTATCAGGTTTGAAGTAACAAATTCCAAGTTGCAATTCAGTTAAATGAACCATGACCAGTGTTTTGATCTGCACGTCACAACTCAATGAACAGAAAGGTCCACCTTCTGCTTGCAGAACATTATAACCTCTGGCAGCAAGAAAATCCATCCCCGCAATCCTGATACAAACACCTTAAATATACCCTATAACACCTTGAAAACATTTACCCTTTTTCCTACATCGTGTGTGGAGTCCTACATATTAAGGAAATGTCACAGATACACATGCAGTATATTTAAAAAAAAAATTATATTGTATGGCTGCATTGGTACATCAAATTGAAATGTTCCAGATGTCCTAAGTTTATGCACAATTTAACTTAATTTTACTTAACAAAATGCGAAATCTCTTACGCTTGAGTAAAACACAGACCTTATTCCATAACCCATTGACTTCGAGATGAGCAAAAATGCTGGCTCAGGAGCTCTATTTACAAAATGAAGAAGATTTGAAATTAACGATCCTGTAAAACCATAAATTAGGTAATTAATCGAGTAAAAACTAGGGTCATTTTCTCACAGACTTCAAGACAATCAGACTTGTTTTTCCAACCATGAGTCGACCCCTGCTGGCATGTTTAACTTTTGCATTGGCTGACTTTTTAGACAATTAGCCAATCCTTTTATACGCTATAATTTAAATGTGTGTTATATGTGTGTGTCACTTTCAGCAGTGATGCTTCATTAAGTAACTCTTTCTGACAGAGTTGTCCTGCTCGTGGGAAAGCTATTGTGCTTCTCTTCCTGTGTCAACAGAAAAACTAAATATGCATATGAATAATTCATGAGATCATTGAAAACAATACCAGAAACATTGACTCACACTTTCCTAGACAAACACACAGTCAGAGATGGGAAGGCAGCTCAGAGCCCTTGCTGTCAGGAATCACAAACAGCCTTTTATCTAAAATTGTCCGGGTGATTCCCAGAACATGATTCCTTTTCCTGTTTGTCTGCTCGAGTCTCTTCAACGTATCGACTCGCACGGCAGCGAGGTTTTCAACACGGTGTTCACATGTTGAGTTGGCAGGGGAGAAACTAATAGTCTGAGAAAGAGCAACCTCCGTCGAATTGAATTTGTCAAATCATCTCCGCTTTGAACAAAAAGGATGGTGTAGGAAACGTTCAATTGATCACGGGTTCAGTCACAACAATGGACAATTTACCCCAAAATGTTTCAAGATTCAAGATTCAAGGCTTTTATTGTCATTCGTACATAGCTACAGTGTAGTTATGTCAATGAAAATCTTAGGTCCCAGGCTCCTCAAACAGATACAATAGTGCAAGTAAATACAATAAAATCGAATATAAGTAGTGCCATAAGAGTCTACTTACATATGTACAAGTGATCCATAATTTGTGAGTTGCAAACACGTGAATGTTATGGATGTTCTTAGTTCAGGTGTTTAACAGTCGTATGGCCTTCCCTATGGTCTATGGTCTTACTCACCACACTGTATGTCTTGATTCCTGAGGTGGTTTTTGGTAATATGCGTGATCAGACTCTTGCACATGAGACTGGGTAATTAAAAAATATGAAATGTGGCACTTACTTGTTGAGTTTGGCCATGTAGATCTTGATGTAGCCGAAGTCTGCCCTCTCCGCGGGGTCTTCGGCCCAGCAGCCCTGCATCAGGATGGTCAGCTCCTCAGAGTGGCACTTGTTGTCCGTCGTCGGCCGAAAGTACGGCTTCTGACCGTTCCTCACCTTCTGGACGATTTCTGTGAATGAGAGGGCAGGCGGCCATCATCTCACATGTCATTCATGCTGTGAAAATGAATACTAACTCAGTGGTTCTCAACTGGTGGGTCAAACTTTTATTTTGAAGG
This sequence comes from Notothenia coriiceps, assembly GCF_000735185.1. Lineage (NCBI taxonomy): Eukaryota > Metazoa > Chordata > Actinopteri > Perciformes > Nototheniidae > Notothenia > Notothenia coriiceps. Next base: position 32,356 of record NW_011335200.1, on the reverse strand, counting down.
CCCAATTTTCTAACGCCGTGCATGCAGTCGGCGTTAGACTGGAAGTACCGGAGACCATAAACGGTTTTGAAAACTTCTGTCAAGTAGTGATCATCTTCTCAATTAAATATCTTTGCTGATGTTTTTTCGAGTCTTCTGGCCAATCAGAATCAAGATTGTTGCCGGAAGTCCCCACGGAGAATAACTTTGCAGTAGAACTATTCTTTATATATCCATGGGTACAACTTCAGATAAAAATGAACACATAATGAAATATGACCCCCGGTTTGATGATTGACAGGTCACAGAACAATGGGGGCTATCTACCCTTACCCACAATTTAAAGTAAGTCACACAGACTATCTTCTCTTTGCTCTTCTCTCTGTGTGGAGCAGCAAGCAGCAAGATGTCAGAACAAAGTGAAAAACAAATAATGGCATAAAATATTATTAATATGTCGGGTAGTGATAGATGTATTTATTTTCTTCTCAGAGTGTACCAGAATGTATAGTTTATGTTAGTATTTCGAAAAGTATCCTGGGGGAGAATCCCCCCAGACCCCCCTGCTGGGGTTGGGTTTTCAGCATGTGTGCCTTTTTATATAGTTCAGCTTTGATTCCATCATCTCATCAAACCTTTTTTAAAAGCATACTTTAGTTCTGTTAAGGGATATAAGGGATATATGCACTGTACTTCACTTGTATTAATATTGTATGCTGAAAAGCGTATATATTACAGCACGTTTTTTTGTTGAATAGATTTGATTGCTTCAAAATGTTGGGTCGCGATGTATTGACCAAGTAAAAAGTGGGTCCCGAGGCCTGACCAGTTGAGAACCACTGGTCTAACTGTACTTTTGTATGTGGGGGTGGACAATACAACTCAAACAACTGATATTCAAACAACCTTCAGTAATGAATTCGGAGATGCCTTTTTTTAGTGGCTTTACAATGAATCCACATATCTATGGTGATTTTGAATGTTTCATTAGACCATACCGGCTTATTTAAAGAAAGTACAGAGAGTTATTTACTGGTTATGAAACAATTAATACTCATGGCTCTGTATGACCCACATAAGCAAACAAGACTATCAGCAACAATATTGGATACCTCTATATAATTACTCCGAATGCCCGTGCCACATGTGAAATGAGACAATATCATTTCAATGTACGCATGCCGAAAGAGCCTTTTAATTTATTTTCATCTGCAAAGTTTGTGAGTTGACTATAAAGTCTCACGTTTAAACTTACATTCAAACATCTTGGAAGAGGTAAAAAAACAAAAAACGGGTGTCTTTTACAAACGTTTAAATTGAGATGATTACATTTTATTGTCTCTTTTGTAAACGTGGGGTAATTAATCTCTGCAGCTGCTGATCACTAACTTCTTAAACCTAGAATTTCAGGAATATTGATATTCATTTGAAAGTTCTGTATTTCCGTTAATGTGCTATTCCTGCTTGAAGAGTCTTAATATATTCAGACTTTCATATTTCTCCTCTGTGATGAGTTAATTATATCAATCAAAAAGTTCATAAGAGACTTCCTGCCCAAAATGAGTCCTCCAAATTCTCTCCTTTCAGTTTTGAAGTAGTTTTTTTTAAGCACAGAATAACGCTCTGACATTGGAGAACAGGTGCAGGCCGGCGCTGCACGCTCTCAGCTTGTTAATGACTTTCAGGCACTTGTACAATCAGCATTGAGCGTGCCATTGAATAAAAGGCTCATCAAAATCTGCACATGGAGGAAGCGCCTCGGGAGGGTTTCAGACTTCCACTCTGGATGCGTAAAGGTTGAACTCCTGATCTCAAATTGCTTTCTAGGTTAAGCTTTTCATGCCGTCGCTAAGAAGAAACAGCAGTGGAGGTAAAAGTAGATGCGGGTGAAGAAACCGGTCAAACCGCAACATGTGTGCAGGAAGCTTGGGAGCAGAAGTGTCAGCAGTGATTAAGCTCTGATTTTTTTAGGCTTCGGTAATTTAAGAAGATAACAACAATGTGTTTTTCCTGTGAGAGAAAGCTACTGCAAAGCAAGATTTCTCAGGAAAGCTGCTGTCCAAAGGTATCTTTTTCACAATAATGATGTCATATTGAGGCTACTGTTAGCCTTCTAGCTATGAGCTACTTTGAACCAATTTCTTTCCTTTTTTGATGTTTTTTAGGCTCAACTTAAAGTGTATGTAATGTAGCAAAAAAAGTTGTACATTTCAGAATAAAACACTTTGCAACTTCGGATCAACCCACAGACGCCGATTCAGGACAATAGGTCTCTTCAAATTCGAAATGTTCATGATAGTATGGTTAACAATTCTTTGCCTTAATCATGAGTATTTCTTGATTTCACAATATGATTGCAAAGTAATCCACTGCAGGAGTAATGCATTGCAAGCAGCAGCATCTTAACTTTGATGAGGTTTATTAAACCATGCAAAGTGGTGGAAGTCCTATTTTTCTTTATAAATTTAAAATGTGTCCGTCGTTAATTACAGACTTTAATGTCAGAGAACATCAACGTTAATGCTTTAAGATTTATTTTCTAGTAAATGTAGGATTTTAAACTTAAACCTTTTCTTTCCCGTAAAGGAAATCTTTCGACTTGGCTGCCTTGCTGCTGTTGATGCTGTTGCCTTCAGCTACCTGTTGTGTTTTACTGGTTTTTATTCCTTTATTTAGTTTGTCTCATTGGCAGCTTCCTCGCTAAATACAGGACAAATCTTATTTAGCTCGTGGTCTCTTTTGTGTGCTTTGTTTTGGTATATGTCACATTTTCTTGACCCAGCTATGAAACATGTTGTTTTTGTGACTCCACCTGCCTTTGACATCTGGACAGCATGTGTTCTGTGTTTGTGTACAGAGCTGCAGGGCTGCGATAAAGTAGTCTGACCTTACCAGGGTCCCCTTTGAAATGTCAGGGAGAAGCCAATGAATGAAGTTCCTATTGAGTGAGTATGTTCACTCTTCAGAAACACTTCTCAGAGTAGTTTCAAGCTACATAACGTAACCAATATATGGTTTTGTTTATGATTTACCGACACAAAAAACAGACTTATCCGTTTAAATGTCTCTTTTTTGTGTTTACATGTTTGTTTGCTGCATGCTTGAGTGGTCAGCTGACCTCGGTGAGGCCTATGAAAGACACTCTGTTTACCTTTGGGGCTGAGGTCCATGCCCTCCACATAAAACGGTCCATTCCTCAGGGCTATTTCCTGCAGTATGATGCCAAAGCTGTACACATCCCCCTTCTGAGTGCCTTCAGGAGGATGGCGGTCGTATATGAGTAGCTCGGGAGCGGTCCACATCTTCTCTGGGAAACCAAAAAGCAGAAGAACTCATAAAATGTCTGACGGCTGACGTTTTACTGATAGGATAATAACTTTTAATGCTGCCGCCGTATTCATGAACTCCACTTACTTGCATAGAGTGCGTGCGTGTCATCGTTTTCGCAGGACGAGCGGAAGCTGGCCAAGCCATAATCCGTGATTTTCAAAACAAATCGACTGTCCACCACGCAATTAGATGACTTCAGATTTCCGTGGCAGCTAATGTAGCTGTTGTGGAGATAGTTCATTCCCTGGTAGAGAGGAGAAGTCAAGCATTTTTTTGTTTTCCTCCACAGCAAGTCACACATAACACACAAATCCAGACATATGGAAATAATACACCCTGAGAAGTGGATGTATGCTGAAGGTTTTCTTGAAAAGAGGCCGTGTTTCAAGGGCAAAGTGTCAGGGGAATTTCTGTCAAATGACTGCTAATTCCTTTGGGAAAGGGACTGAGGGGACTGAATGTGCTTGTGTTCAATATGTTGTGGAAACGGTGAGTCAAACACCCCTCTTCTCTGCAGAGTGCAGTTATCTGTGTGGAGAAATGTAGCCGGAGAGCTCCGTCATGCATGCAGTTCAATATCCAATCCATCCAAGTGGATTCTGACAGAAGCCTCTTTGTGAGGACAGATTAAAAATAATCTTCTGATTTAAATCCATGATTAGTTTCATTAGGCTGGAAGGACAGTTAAAGCTACGTTTATGAATATATTTCCATCCTTCTTTGCACGTTATAAAAGCAATATAAACATTTTTTTGTGCCTGTTGGTCCTTCTAATTCTTTTTTCTTTTTACAGTTTCACAAACTTTCCATGTGACATGATGGAAAGAGAAGCATTTTTTTGTGTGTCTCAAAGACCAAAAGCATCTAATTTCATATTGAAAAGCGACCTTTTTGCAAACAATTATATGAAAAAAATCTGAGGAAGCACTACAAACAAAAATGGAACAAATACTCTGGTGATCCATTTTCTAAGACTGATCTAAATTGATTTTGACTAAAGATAAGTTTTACCAGGATACATTTCATATATTTTCTTCTCACTTGCATCTCAGGGCTTTCATATATTCCATTGTTTTGGATTTGATCTCTGTCTTTCTTTTTTTTCTTAGCTTTCTAAGTGAGCGTCACATACCTTCACTATGTCATTGATCAGAGAGTAGCGGAACATCCAGTCCAGGTTGATGCTCTCATTCTCCAAAATGTCCTGGGAAAACAAAACAAAAAACATCGATAAATAATGTTTTACAGACACAAAATAAAAAATACAAGAGCTTGTCGGCAGGAGGGATTTTCTTTTGGCACTAAGTCCAGAACCACCTTCAGTCCAGATACTGCACAGTATATTATTGTCCGTCCTCAGGGTCAAACACTTTTCCCTGCAGGACGTTTACTGGAATCTGGGTCCAGCTTTGACATCCAGCCACATCACATCAGTGTCAGCTATCTGCCTTTTGCACAGGAGTCTCTCTGAGTGTGAGTGATGAAGACCATGGCTGAGTTTCCTACTGTTTCCAGCTCGTCCATTTAAAGAGGCCGCTGGCATGTGGGGAACTCAGAGTGCTGGCCAACAACAAGTTCATTTAAGGCATCATGCACTTCTTATGGGAATAAAAAGAATACAAATGGCAAAATAATTAACATTAGACTAAAATATGTCAGACTTCCAAGGTGAGCTGTCCTCGTACTGTAAGCTTAGACTAAATAGACCCGTGTTGGAAAGCTCATTGAAAAACTTGGTTCAAACACTGCTAGGAATAGAACATTTACAAGATTGTTTATGCTAGAAAGGTTTATACTCCTGATGCTGTAACAAGGAAAGTTACTTAGGTTGGCTTATGTTAGAAAATGTTTATTCAGCGATTATTAAGGCAACACTTTAATGTACTGTGTGTACTATGTATTGATCCCTAAACAATCTCAGTTTGTTTCTAGGTAGAACCACTCTCACCTGACAAAAGATCCTAAATTAAATGTGGTATAATGGTTAAGGAACAAGAGATGCTTGAATGTTAAAGAAGTACAGCACAGTTATGGTCTATTGGCTGCAGTTAAGTGCACTAGGGTCCACCCAGATTCACTTCCCGTTACAAGAACTATTTAGTTATTGTTTTGTTACTCAATATGTTGTGACCTTCACACTTAAAGAGGTTGCATCCTGGACCACAATAGGTCTCCAGGCAAAGACGAAATGTCACAAAATCTGCTCGTATATGTATTGGAGATAAACCTTCTCCCCATAACAATGAATGTAAAAGCAGCCTTCTGGTGTCCCTCATCATATCTAAAAGAAGTAAGCAACCAAAAACAGTTTTTACCAATGACTTTTGACTGTTTTTTGCTACCAAGATAGCAAAATCCCTCAAGTAAAAAACATTTTATATATCAACAAAATAATTTACCAAATGTTCCGATTTCTGTTCCAGAGCTTTCAGCAAATTATACATACTTAATAACATAATGCCTCACTGACATGGGCATCATTACCCTGGGAACACTGTAGTCCTCATCACTTTTTCAATGTTTAATATATTTAAAATGTTCTTAAAAATAGAGAGAAACATAATTAATGAGAACACTTTGAGAAAGAAAACAAATTATAAAATCTCAGGAACAGGTCGTCCTTCCTGGGTACCCAATTGGGGAAATTTGAACATATTTACTATTAGTAAACACTGAATAGGGTACAGACACTGTTAAGGGTATATGAGTGGGGGGGGGGGGGGGTGTTACCTGCAGGCTGCCTCTGGGACAGTATTCGGTGACGATGCAGATGTTGGGAGGGTCGATGCAGGCTCCGATGAACCTGGTTAGATGGTTGAACTGAACGTCTCTCATCTGAAAATAACCACACAAACACACTGCAACTGTGAGTGCAACTCTTTCCAAACATCACATTCACAAACCCCATGGAAACAGCAGACTGACGGTTCATTTATATACAACGTTTTTTAAGAATAACGCTGCCAGCAGTTCTTCAAAATAGTCTATTTGCAGTCGGCTCGTTTGGCACGGTGTTCTTTCTCGACGTGTTGAGACGCATTCCTGCTCAGGGCACCCTTGTTGAAACATGTGCATGTGCATAAATTGCCCTTGGAGGTTTATGAATGAGCCTGTGTGCGAAGGATGATGAAAAAAAAAAGAAGGTTGAGGTGTCGAGAGGATGTACGGGGCAGGAATATCAGAGCAGAGCAGAAAGTTTACAACTGCTCGACATAGAAAATAATCACACCGGTTTCTCTACAAAAATAGAGGTTTCTGCAGTGAAGTGATTAGGGGAACACTTTCCTTTTTAATGAGAAACAAGCATAAAACAGTCATATGCAAGAGCAATTAAAAGTAGCCAGCATTAACTACAAAAAAGGTCTTCAACAGTTCCAACAGTGTACTTCTCTTTGAGCACACTGAGTGACAGCCGCGTTCGCACCTAAAGCAGGGACTTATTCGCTCCTGTTTCACGGCTCCTGAGATGTTAGCCTACCCTTTGGCCTATATAATTTCCCCTGCTGAACACTGGTGGAGAGGGGGAGTCGAACCACCACATGGGGGGAGGAGGAGGAAAGGGAGCTGGAAGACAAGTGGTTAAGTTTCCACTGGCAAGCCCCGTCTCTTCCCCCATCTGGTTGGCTTTTTCATGAGCTGAGGTTTGACAGCCGATCAGGCCCTTGTGGCGTCTGAGAATCTGCCAGCTCAGACAGCACAGCAGCCCCCCTACCACCCCATGAGTGCTGCCTACTGACCGAGAGGCCACAGAGGCGTCCAGGGAGCCCAGACTGCTCTCCACCAGCGGGCTGCAGCTCACACGCAAAATAAGGGAGCAAGAGCTGTAAAAAAGTGAAGAGACGGCCACAAATCTGGTTCATGAGCACCCATGTAATTTCCGAGTTATGGGCTTACCAGTGCCACACTGTGTTTCCATCAGCAGACCACTAACATTTTCCCCTGTCGGCTTCCTTATCGCTGTCTCGTAAAAAATAAATCCCAACTAAATGGAGCTTGTTGTTGCTGTTGATGCTTAAGAGGGGCAACGCTTCACCCAAGTGAAGTTTATCAACCACTCACCCAGTGTTACATTGGTTTCTCGAACCCTAACCCTAACCTTCTGATGCCACATCATAGACTCCATGTCAATGTTGACAATATTGCTTACTGCACATATTTTTAAATTCTATAATTTATTGCATTCTATTTCAATGTAAATTACTGATTTATTTTATTGCTATCTTACTATTTGTATTACAGTGTTCTTAATATAGTTCGCTATCTGTGTTCTTTTTTTTTTTACATTTTTTGCTTTTTATTTGTATGTATGCACCACGACACCTAGTCAAATTCCTCGTACGTGTGAACCTACCTGGTGATAAACCCGTTTCTGATTCTTACCGATTCAACAGTGAACAAATGTTCCCAAAAATTTGAGAAAAGTCTTGATGATTGATTGAAATGTTGGCTGCAAAACATCTTTCAAAACACAATTTTAAAAAACTGTCACAAACTAGTTTTTAAGAATTAAAATAAACAGCCTCACGCTTGCCAATCTGCATTATAGTTTGCACGATCACTGTTTATTGAAGTTGAACTTTTTAAGTGTTAATGTTTTAGTGAAACACGAGTTGTGCCAAAGTTTGTAAACTGATGTTTTGATAAAGTTGTCTGTCATTAAATGCTGCCCCATTTACCTTAATTGACTTGGGTTAGGGTTACTTTCCCTTGGTTCAACAACTCCATGTGAGAAAAATGCGTTTCACAAATGCAAGAAAACGCGTACAAATGTTTATTATGTATGTGAAGTCTGCCTTTAAGTATGTCGAACACTTAATATCCTGTAGTGGTGCTGCTTGAACATGCTAAAAATAGGCCGGGAGCCACTTACTGCCACAAATCAGAGAAATAAACAAATGCAGCTTTATTAGAGGCCTTTTCGGTAGCGTTTGTTATAAAGCAGGTGGAGTGTTTAAACACTGTATGAAGGTCTTTTCCCTGCACTGAGCACAACGATGTCAATTCATGGTTGTTCGATGTACATGTGAATGGTTTGCTAAACAACTTGTTGAAATAGAAATATCACAATTCACCCCCGAGCCGCACAAGTCTAACACCGAGGACAATATAAACACTCAGATAGGAACCTTCTTCTTTTAAAGAAAAGAGTCTAACAGAGGAAATGTGAGCAGTACAGACACAGTACCATTACCCCCCAAAATACATAAGAGTTTGACTTAAGTATTTCACTTTTTTAAATATTTTCGAAAAGAAAATACAGTGGTTGCAGCATGGATTATGAATAGTTTAGGTAATAAAAGTGTAAGCAAATCAAGACTTAGAAACTGTCAGAGGAACTTTTATTGGTCATATTAATGTGCCAATTTGTGTTCAGAAGGTCAGAAATATACAGTGGAGCCAATGGATTTAATTCCTAATGATGGAATTTGATATGTATTGAACTGTAATGGGAATCCAGTGAGAGAGCCTTGCCGCTGCATCTTGGACTCACTGCAGATGATTTACAGAGTGCTCAATATACTTTGCAGGAATAAATAAATACTTCATTGCAAGATCTCCTCAAAAAACACTGCAAGTTTCTCTTTTTTTGAACATTTGTTAAGTTTACAAATCCAGGATAGAGTCCTTTATGTTGTACAGTTGGCAATGCTTTCAGAAACACTGCTTTTTGGCTAGATACTGTACATACGAACGAAACCTACAACTGCACATTTAATGGACACTTACATGTTTGAGTTCCAGTAAAACTTGTCTTGTCAGCTCTATCCTCTTCTTGTTCACATGCTTGATGGCCACCAGGTTCCCCTGTGTGCACAAAAAGAGAACAATGAAAATAAAACAACACACAGATGACAATGAAAGTGAAAATGTAGAGGATGCAAAGCAGCGTTGAGAGAAAGGAGCAGCATTTTGCAGCCTTCAGGTACATTCTGGGCCTATTTTAGTCTGCGGCTGCACAATCGTATATGTCCCTTTGATATGTGAGGATCAGTAAGAAAGAAAGCGAGGTATCTCAGAGACACAGACTGCAGGAAAGCGCTGCCGTAGCAACTTTATAAATCATGTGTGAGTCCATGTGAGCTTGATTCTTTTATATTATCCAATAACAGTAAGGAGAAGATGATGGGCGTATGTTTGAAAGCAGATACATTTGGCTTCTGACAGCCAAACAAAAAAACCCACTTTATTTCAGGAGTTATTTTCCGGTGTTTTGTCGAGGCTGTCTGTGTTTGAGTTTCGGTGTCAGACTTAATCATAATTTGAGAAGCATATCAGTGCCTCTAATGATCCATGAGGCGTTCAAGCTGAAGCATAACATCACTATTTAAATAAAAACCCAGCATCATGCAGCCATACACAAAGACGTCTCATTATTCAGGATCTTTTTGTCTCATTGCCTCACACCTCCTTCCGTCTTAAGCGGATCAATTAACGGCGCCAACAAGTTGATGGCCATGTCCAGACTACGAGGCAAGAAAGAGTAGAAAACAAAGCAAGAAAAAAAAAATAGAGAAGAAGAAATTGACGCATTCTGCAGCTCACATTAAAACCAACTACCTAAATTCGCCCACACTCTGTCTTTCTCTCTCTTCCAGCGCTCCGGCTTTTCTCTGCGAGTGTGCACATGTGTGGGAGGGGAAGGAGTGCGCAGGAGTTGAAAATGTCAGAACTCACTAAGCCTTACCTTAAAATAGCCCGTTTTTGCAAATAGCTGATATTTTCCATGGGCAGTTATCAGGGAGCCGTAGCTGGAGCCTCTCTGAGAAGGTGGAAAGGAAAAGATAAGTCAGTTAGTGAGGTTAAGATTATAGAAAAGAGGATTTAAATATGGGTAATTTTCTGCTTCATAGAGAGGGTTTGTCCGCTGATATCCTTATCCGAAATAAATGAAATTGCCAATTCAAGAACATAAAGTGCTTTCAGTTTTTATACCACCAACTCCAGGGCTAATGTCTGCAGTGCACACAGAGTGAATAGAAATCAAGTGGGCGCCCTGCACACACACCGCCAGCACAGTAAAGTACACATTTTGTATAGAATGCAAATATTGGCAACACATGGCACGCTGGAAAATACATTGGTCTGGAAAAGGCTTGTGTTTTCCACATGCACATTATCCCAGGAATTGCATGGAAAACCGCTAATGAAAAAGGTGTGTGCATGTGCTTCTCATGAGTGCTTGCACGTGTGGAGACGAAACATAACCCCGAGGAGATGCATTAGCCCTCAGACAACAGAAAGTGATACTCGGAGAGCGTGATGAGGTATTACATGTGTATGGGACGGGGCCAGACGGGGGCTTATTTTAACAATCATTTGATATGCCGCCGCGAAACCCAGCCACCTTCAATAAACCACCAGGAAAGCTCTCAGGAATGTGTGAACTCGCAAAGAGACTTGGACTCTCTCAAGGCTGAAGCTTCGCTTTTTCTAAGAAAAAACACAAAGACCATTTAATGCACAGCACACAGTGTGTAAACACTTAGAATACGTCAACATTAGCGTTTTTCAAACTGATAATCCAGACCACCCTCCCCAAAATATGACTGTATAGGCGTCTTCACACCAGACAATTAAGACCCTTGTTTACTTTTATTGTGAGGCGAATGGGGGGGAACCCACTGTGGCTTATTTACTTGCAGTATTCTTACTGTTCTAAAATTGGTATCTCCATGGTTGATTGCACATATCGTAAGTAGCTTTGGATGAGAGCATCAGGTTAATGTAATGTCCAGACGTAAAGGGGCATAAGGAATAGGTTGGGGGGGATGAATTGGTCAAACAGATACTTGACTTTTATCCCAGGCCCCCTGATTAAATGTTCTCAAGTGTTTAAATTCACATTTTTTAGGTGGTAATCAGACAGATATACTGCATGTGGTTCTGAATAGTACACAGAGAGAGAAAATAGCAATATTTGAATTGCAATAAAGGGCGAACGGAAATTGATGGAAGATGAGAAGTGTTGTTTGGGAAGCAGTTTGGGGACTGGACATACAACGCAGCATTAACCCCAGGAGATTAGGGTTGGCAACTTGCCGGAAATCAACATGTTGTTTTCTTTGTGTTGAATGAATCTCACTTTTACCGCAAACTTGCAATGATTTTTAAACCAAACCTTGTTAATAACCTAAACTTAACCACAAGTTTTGTTGCCTGAACATAAAGAAGTGGTAGTTTTGTAGTTTCGTGAACGTTGAGTTACTTTTGCTCGTGCAAAACAGAACGTATAAAACAATGTTGTTTCCACTTTTTTCTCAATCAACCATGAAAGTGATGAACGTATAGGTCGTGTAGAAGTACCTCTCTGAGCCACATCAGATGAAACACTAACAACAACAATTGAATCACCGGATAACATTAAAATGGTCGCCATATGTCTTATCCAAAACCAGACGTTTCCTTTTTATTACCTTACAAGTTAACTCATGCAATGCACTTAACTCAACCCTAACCAATATATTTTCCTATACTTAACCAATGGCTTTTTTCAAATGTATATCATTATCCTGTGTTTCAAACTGTGACCGTTTCACAACGCGCGCCTTTCTCTAGTACTCCCCAACGTCGGATTTATCGTTTTTTGGAGTCGTTCAACTATAGTTAAGAGGACGAAATGCACAATCGGTCCTGTATGAATGAAAGCTGTGGCACAGTGTTCAGTCTATCCCACTTGCAGACATGGCAGTGTAAGATGCCAGAAGAACTACAACGTGTTAATCACACACTGGAGGCCGAGCCAGCAACACTGTCGGAGTATTCGGGGATATAAAGCTCAGAATTATGATCGGAGCTGCCAGTTGTAATATGAGATCATGGGGGTGTTTTTAAATCTAAAGCCACAGAGCGCTTTGGTACGATTGTTTACCTCACCTGCACACTTTCTAATAAATGTATCTGACAGTGCAGGTACATTCATCTGTACCTACAGTGATGTCTGAGAAGTACCTGTGAGAGGGTGAGGCGACTGCCCGCCCGTTTGTAGTATTTATTGGGGCTCTCGAACTGAAGGTCCTCCCACCGAATCCTCCACAGCATTCCAGCCAGCTCTTTCTCCAGCTTCAGTTTCCTGCAAGAGAAGGAAACCAGGTGGTGAAATCAACAAGGACACGAGCACAAAGAACAGAGGAACAATAAAGTGGATTGGGTTTGGGAGATGATGTTTTTACCACAGGGTTGTGAATTCGGAGGCTTGAATCTCAACTTTCTGCACACTGAAGTCTTTGAAATTCTTACAAATCCCTGAGAGGCGAGGTGGTCTTTTGACTCAAGGGTTTCATTATGGAGGTATGGGATTTAAAACAACATGGATTTAATCTTGCAAATCAACCTTAAACAAAGAGTAAAAAGCCGCAGTTTCTCCATCTTCCTGGTGGTATTTCCCGAGATAGCGCTCTCAGATCTGATGGCAGATTCTTCACGTCAGCGTTTGCTTATTCTGTGTTTGGGCTTGTTTGTTTGCATTTGATTAGATTGTAACTTCCCTGGGCCATATGCGCTACTTATTAAACTTTGAAATGGAAAATTACTTTTTGAGGTTATTGTTTTTAATAGTCCTGGTGGACAAAGGGCTCTTTCTTTGGAACATATGCAATAACATTACACGGTATTAAACACCAATACTGGAATGAAATGAACAGATGTAAAAATCAGAGGCTTTAAGTAAATAGAAATGCAGCCCATAAGTCTCAATAAATGGCAAATTATCATTTTTCACAGTTTTCTTTTTATCTTGTATTCACTATTTGCGATTTAAAATGATATGTTGATTGAATGCCATGCTGAGAGGGTCTCTGTTTCTTCCTCTACCTCGGATGACTCATTCTTGTAAGAAAAACAATGGTTACTATGATGAAGATAAAAAACACTTTCTTACTCCCACACTCTTTTTGAAACTCACTCAGATGTTCTGACCTTATCTCAGTACTAAAGCTAGTTAATAAATAACTCCTAGCTCAAAAAGAAAAAATGATGGCTCCTTAAAACTGACACATTTTAAGTAACTGGACGAGTGAAAATGATAAAGCCTTATTGTTTTAGCTAAAATTTCAATAATTTCAACATGCATGGCTGCTCCACAACGATAAAGAGCCTCCAAGTGTATGCACAGCCTAACCATAAATAGTCATTTTCATGTCAGCTGTTACAGAAACTGTTATTTATGTGTGTTTATTATCAGTCTGACTGGCACACGACGAGCACCACCAAGGAGGAAATGGCATCCGAGCGGATCAACACATCTGGGGCAAATCTCAAAGGAGCTGCTGTCTCTGGATACCTAATGATTTACAGAAAAACACTCATACTATTAACACCGTCTGGATAGCAATTTTCTTTTTTGTGTGAGGGAGAAGGAATTTCATTTTCGAGTTTGAAACACTTGCAGAGGCCATACATTCCAAGCCAATCTAAAAGGTGTAAAACACTTCCAGATGGCAGCTGGAAATTATTGCTGCGTTTGCATATCACCGCGTTTTACCCTTTCCTTAAAGTTGGCCCCAAAAGTGTCTCCTTTTTTTTTTTTGGACCTCTTCCTTCAAACTGCATAGTTAGTCTTTCCAGGAACTTAAAAGGGCTCCTGATGCTGTCTACAAATACTCCAGGTTATGCCTATATGCGACCGTTTTGAGAGCAGGAAACACGATTTAACCGCACCATCACCCAAAGAAAAAAGGTTATTTTCTATTTAAGGAGCCTCGTTTAGAGACCTGTGGCAGCCAGAGGGGCAAAGTGTGGGGCTTCACACTGGGCCTATTGTTTCAGAAGTCTCACATGTGAATACCTCTGCTGGACCAGCCCCTGCATTAAAACAACAGAGAAGCTCTGCTCAACAACGTCTCACACTGCAACACACACTCCAACATCCCCTCACACTGCAACACACACTCCAACATCCCCTCACACTGCAACACACACTCCAACACCACGAGGGTTGCTGACCGTCTGACAGGTTAGATCGACTGCGGGGCGATATTGAACCCTAAGGATCAGAAATCAGAGAGCTTTTTTATGTTTTGACAGTGTACGTGAGTTTATTAAATCACCTGTTTTGTATTCAAATTAACTAGTCGCAAAAATGTCGTATTAGTGCAGTAATCTGCTTTATTCTGTCGTGTAGACACGTACAAGAATGCTCCAGGATGTAATTTTTGTTTCTAAGAAAAAAGGGATTTTTATTATAAAATGTACCACAAAGAAATACAAAGAAGCAGTCAATTTAATATACAGGTCATTTTTTTAATTTAATTGTATATTCACAACATTTTACAGGGGCAACTTATTACCTAAACTATTTAACCAGCCACGAATTTCTGTTAATACACCAATCATTTGCTCCAGACACATTTTGGGGTTTTCAATTCTTTCTGCCCTGTGCAATATAATATTCCCACCACCACAGCTATCAGGGATGTATATAATCTTTATAAAAAAGTATAAAATATTTATAAAAAAAGTTTTTTAGCAGCAGCAATTACAAAATAGATAGAAATAATCATATATTTTCAATACAAATATTCATATATATAACATATTAATATATAATTATTATAAATTGCAACTCCCAAGGTTGAGAACGTCTGAATCAGTGGATTGAGGATAAGTAGGAACAGTGAAGAAACTCCAAAGTGTTGAACGTTTTAGTGGTGTTTTTATAAGTCAAGTAGTGAACATGGAGGCCTCTCAGCAGCCGGATGATCTTAGAGACGGCTGTATACATCTCTGCTGCCTCATGTCCATCAGCAAAGCTCCACTGGTGTCTGCAAAAACAGGAAGTGATTTGTTAGCTTTTACTATCAGACAGAGCAGTCACAGAAACGCTTGTAACTTCTACTAATGATGTTCTTTGGGGCTTTTTGCTGAAAACAAGGGGGTACTATTACTATTACAGTCTCAAGGCCATTTGGGCAAGAAGTGGACTCTAAATCAACATTTCAGGCCTGTGAGGGATGACTTTCCATTTATAAAACGGTCATGAATGTCAATGTTAGATCTAAATATAGAAGGAGAGAGTACAAAACTATGGGTCAGGACCAAAAATGGATTAAAGAGTTTCCCTGTGGACGGAAATAGATATGTGTTGCTATTAGTCACCAAAACTCAATGTGAAATGTTTTAAAGGCAAACTAAGGAACTTTAAGGATCATTCTTTTCCAAATAGCCAATGGGAATTATCAGCCAAATTCTGGATTATTGAAGAATTAACCTCATGTTGATACATGATACTAATATGTATCACATGACTTCACGCACCCACCACTAAAGGCTGGTGTTTCTGCCTAGGATTTTATATTGTTTTGTTTGTATGTCCTTTTTTTTAATAATCCTATGGATGTGAGTGTTTTAAAGGTGTCTTTGGTCTTGTATTTTGGTCAGTGGTAGAGTTTTTGTTAGCACCATAAAGCTAAAGGTGGGGCGTAATGTCCGGCTGTATACAAACTGGGGAGGCTGTGGCTCAGTGGGTAGTGTGCTGGACTTCGAATCAGGGGATAGCAAGTTTGAGTCCGACTGCAGTCAGCATGTTGTTGTGTCCCTGAGACACTTCACCCCAAATTGCTCCTGTGGTGATTGTCCACAGTATTGAGTATGTAAGTCGCTTTGGATAAAAGCGTCTAACAAATGACATGTAATGTAATGTAACTGCACCATGGCTGTTTGACTTGACGCCACTTAGCTAAGCAACCAACTTGTTATGATATGTTGAAGCTTCAATATCCACAAGTTAAGTGTTTACTGACATCATTTATTACGAAACAACAACAATTGACGTTGAGAAGAGGGAACCGGAAGTGCGAAAATGCTCACTCATTTGTGAGTTTTAAAGACTCATTCCTCCAGCACTTTTTGAGTAGTAAGGCAATTTGGGCATAAGAAATTTTTGTTTTTGCCCAAACTGAATAAGCAAAAGAAGTGAAAAACAATATTTATGGGAAGTCTGGAATTGACACCAGAGAAGGAAAGATGAAAGTTATGTCATCCTACAACCAACCAGTCTATGCTAGAGGGAAGGTGCCAACCTGATTTAAGAGAAAATAGAGCTTGAAGAAAATAAAAGTATGTTTGACAAAACTTACTGGCCGAGTGCAGGAAACCTAGCTAGCTAGTAAGGAAACCATGCTGTACTTGCTGAACTGTGATCTGCAAAAAAACAGATGAGTAAATGTCAATGTTTTCAGAATAAAAAGCAGACTCTGTGTCAAATTATCTGGTTGTCAATTGATATCAATTGAGATAACATCAGATTCAGATTCAGTGAATTTACCTCAGGCAGGTAGCTGCTGCTCCATCTTTCCTCCACCATTCTTCTGATGAAAATCCATTGATAGTGGCTGGTGATTAACACTTGTTTGTGTTAATAGTCAGTATTAGAAAATGCAGATCAGATTACCGAGGCGATTTGTTAGTGTGAGATGTGTAGAGACATACAAATCAGCTCTTACATAAAAATGTTTATTAGTCATGAACATGATAAACCGCCTATGTAAAGACACCTTTGAAGAAATTATGGAAAGGGAAAAATAGAAACATTAATTTATTTCATTTCATGCAGATTCCACCCATGAAATTACCCATAATTTAGCAATCCTCCCAGTAGTTTAATTGCTTAGAGCATGCATAATTAACTTCTTGTGAAATTAAATGAGGCTCAGAAGGAGGATTGCAGTAAACATGTAGACCGTGCCACTTGGGACATTTTAACAATTTGAATTAAATACTTTTTTACAGTCAAATATGGAACACAAAGTTAAAAAAATTAGCAAAGATGCAGGCAATTATTATTTAACAGCTCAGGAGCAGCAAAGAGCGTTTAACATTATTAATACATGTAATTACACAGTCCATATATTTGTTCCTAAAGAACACAGTCTATAATTCTCTCTTAAAGATGTTATTGCCATGTTGTGTCCTAACCTGAAAAAATGACTACACTGCAAAACAACCCAATGTTATGACAGTCAATTTCTCTAGGCGTAGATGCTTTGTTTTCAGGGCTTTAGCAGAATTCCATAGATATAAGGTCATAAGTGCAAATTCCAGTCAAGTTTTCATGAAAATATTATCTCTCTACTTGAAGCTACAAGCAGAGCATTATCGCTCCCAACGGTTCAAACACTTACTGTAAACGTCAAACTATGTTACTCAGGTGACTTATTATAAAGATCGAGGAGGTCAGTATAGGGCTGAGATTGGAGGTTATGGAATAAAAACATGACTTCACCCAATAACTACTATTTGTGTCTTGAGTGATACCAAAAGTCAACTTATTTTAAGTAATGTACGTAAGTTAGCTAACATAAAAGACTCCGCTTACGTCACCAACGTAACTTATTAAGTGAACGTATGTAACTTAAGTTGCGTAACAAGTGTATTTATCTTAATCTGAGTCGTTTTTTTTTGCCTTAACCTAGCCAGGAAGTAATATATCTTACCACGTACCTAAAATATTGTAATGACCCCATGTACGTAATGTCCCTAACTTACGTTCACATACGCAACATACTTCATTTATGTGTGTAACAAGTCTACTTATTTTGATCCCAAACCATGATCTTTTTCTTAACCAAGTAACTGATTAGTTTGAAATCTTAAGAGCACAGGTTGCTGTCTATGTTTAGACCTACAGATTGGATGAACTGCTAAAAAGTGCTTTGCATTGGAAGCACTTTGTCATGGAGATTTATTCGATAATTAAAATGTGGCTTTTAAGGCGCAATAAAAAAAGTTTTCCGATGTTAGAACTTGAACCTCGCTAAGAGCCAAACCACTTTGCTTTCTTCTAATAGGATTTATTTAGGCTAATAACATACACAAACAGCCGTGTGATCCTTTGCAAGAAGCACAAAAACCACCTTCACAAGTTTTTATATATGAAATCAGCAGTGCGTATTAAAATAGGTGATGTTTAGCTGTAATCCGGCGCAAAGAAAACACACTTATTGAACACACTGTAATGCTCATTAAGTGTGAATAGCAGTGAGGCTTGTTTTGGCCTCACTTATATGAGCTCAGTTGGCAGCTTGAACATACTTCAGCGCTGCTTTACAGCCGTCACCTGCTGAGCCGTTGCCCAATCAACAATCGTGTAAATACCACACTGGCACCTATAGCACGACCGCTAAATCCCGTGTTTTCTCTCTTTCTCTCTCTCTCTCTCCCTCTCCCTCTCTCTCTCTCTACCTCTCTCTCTACCTCTCCCTCTCTCTCTCTCTCTGTCTCTCTCTCTCTCCCTCTCTCCCTCTCTCTGTCTCTCTCTCTCTCTCTCTCTCTCTCTCTCTCTCTCTCTCTCTCTCTCTCTCTCTCTCTCTCTCTCTCTCTCTCTCTCTCTCTCTCTCTCTGTCTCTCTCTGTCTCTCTCTCTCTCTCCCTCTCTCTCTC
>NW_011335200.1:0-13636 GCF_000735185.1 Notothenia coriiceps | reverse complement strand
CCACACACACACACACACACACACACACACACACACACGGCAACGCTCACCACCAGCACACACAATGGCAGATGCAAGTATCAGCGACAGCATGCAGCGCATTTGCAACTTGGAAATATAACCACTATTTTCAATTTGTGGGGATAAAGGACGCAAACAATATTACGGTAAAATATAAACTGTGTGCAGGACAGGTTCTCTCTCTCTCTCTCTCTCTCTCTCTCTCTCTCTCTCTCTCTCTCTCTCTCTCTCTCTCTCTCTCTCTCTCTCTCTCTCTCTCTCTTTAAATGAGATGGAAAAGATAAATCCCTGCTGTTCTGCGTCGGCGCGATGTGATCAAACTCACCTGTAAATCAGGAAACTGGAGATTCCAAAGATGATGAGTGCTAAGCCGGATCCCACAGCTACGATACCCAGAACTGGCAGATGACCTGGAAACAGGAGAAGAAGAAGGATTCCTCACTCAGTTGTCTCTCATATGTTCAACAGATGTCCACATTCATATCTTTGAATAGAAAAGAAGAAGAAAAAAAGCACCGTGCTGTAAAAAAAACACAGCTCCGATTCCCTGAAGTGCAGCTGCAATCGTTCGACCACAACAACCGGGAACAATTTCACACAATTACATAGCTCTGACAATCCTGATATATATTTACAGCCCTAGTGAAGACTAATTATAGCACGTGCTGTAAATCACAGGATAGGATGACACTCATTATCAGGGGATTATAATTGATGACAAAATATGTTTGAAACTGTTCTTGGTGGCCTGAATTACAAAGAAAATACCTTACCTGCAAATACAATAAAAAGCATCCATTAGGGATAGCTCAACATTATGCTTAAAGGGTCAAAATCGCACAATAAACAAAGATAAAGATGAATTTGAATGAGAGTGTATGATATTTTATGGATGTTATTGTGACTTATTTGGGCCACTTTCATAAATTGTGAAAAATCTGATATTGTGACAGCTCCAATATCAACTGCAGTATTTAAACAGCTGGAGCCAGGACATGTTTAGCCTAGCTTAGCGACGATAACAAAAATACTGTCAGTCTGGTAAGAACTGACACACTGTGAGCCATTCCTCTGCAGACTATACGCTCCCACAATGTTCTGTAATTCTCCACCGATTGTTTTACAGAGAGGATAGCCCTGATGATAGGAAGAGAGCAACACAAGGGTAGGACGGGGGTTAGCTGGACTTGTCTCAATACATAGGACATCATGGAAAACCAAGCCAAAACACCGGGTTCATCACTGATAAGCGTGGGACAATGTATTTGTTATAAAATTGTGTTTTTCCCTTTAGTGTGTTATATAGGTTTTAGTGCATGTATACGGTCTTCAGAGGCTGAAATCCCAAAGTTCACCCACACACTCCCCCCCTGAAAACACCTTCATTGGACTCCTTTGTTTACTTGCATAACATAGTGACATCAGTATGTAACACTCAAGCTTGTACGTGACAGGCTAAAGGGCGGGACATCTCTAAGCGGTTCATCAATCACAACAGAGCCGGCCATCTAACCAATCAGAGCAGACTGGGCTCTGGTTTCAGACTGAAAGCATGTAAACATGTCACAGGAGAGTCACAAAATACAATATGAACCTAAAGAATACATGCACATGCTTCTTATACAGGTACATAGAACTACACACAGTTTGTGCACAACATGCACATGCAGTTGAGAGGTCCAGAGCGGTGAGGCAGACAGTCTAGCCGGCGCAAGGGAGCAGTTGGGGGTCCGGTGCCTCGCTCAAGGGCACTGGTGAACTGGCTCCTCTCCAGTACCAGTCCACACTCTGTATTTGTTGGTCCGATCGGGACATGAACCGGCGACCCTTCGGTTCAAAGTCCAACCCCCTACAGACTGAACCACTGCCGCCAAAAATGAGCATAATAGGGCCCCTTTAAAGTGTCGGAGAGGGGGACTTGATTTATAATCTGGGCCAGAATGATATTTATAATTAATGATCAACCCTTCAAGAAATGTCAGGGAACAAACATTAGAGTGGATCTGTGTATGGTATGCTGGCCCTTTCTGTTTCTGTACTCTATGGATGAGACACCACTATCATTGTGCGCATTTAAAATGTTTAATCGTCAATCTTTTTCCTCATATTTCTGATCACGTATTGCCGCTGGTGCAGAAAGCGACACTAGAGAAGGCGACATCCAGGCTCTCAACTCAGCAGATTATCTGCGGATGGCTCAGGATTTGTGACAGTCAGATTTATATCTCCTCCACTAATTATCCCTCCTTCACACCAAAATACATTTTATAATTGCAGTGGTTTCCCTCCTCAGTTCATCATCCGTGACATTTTCCCTGAGAAACTGTCACTCTGTCCACAACAAAGACTGATTCTAGCACTGCTTGTTATTCGAGCAAATATTACACTCTACTTTTGATCTGTCAACACATTTATCACCACAGCGTCAATGGTAATAACCCAGGCCCTGAAGAAATGACAGCGCTAATATAAACAAAGCATCAGGGCATTGTAATATACTTCCAGAAGTCATTAAGAGTGGGATAATGACTTCATGCAATCTCCTAAAATCAGTGTGTCCATTAGTCAACCTTTGGTGGATGTTTCTAGAGAACTTCAGAAGCAGGTATAGTCATCTGTAGCAGGTTTAGTGTGTTGTTGTATGATGGATGAGTCCGAGCGGTCATACCATCATTGCAGGAGGGGTCGTCTGTGGAGAACACGCAGGGCGGGTTATCGAGTGGTGGACCCCCGTTGGGCCAGTGGATCTTCTCTGTCTGGGACCAAATTATGTCTTTGTTGGTTCCATTGTAGTATGCCACAATCTGCAAACACAGAGGGAAACACTCTTTTAAATGGAGGAACAAGACCAAGTTGATGACAATGTTCATCCTTTGTTGTGCAACCGAGTGATTGCAGATGTCACTTCCAGGCAAGCCGCTGTTCCACAAGTTAACAAAATAAATAATATGAAACCCTGTCTCCTGAAATGTTTTCCTAACTAAGCTAAACTGAATACTCAAAAAATATTTTCTCCTGGATTATGGTCAGAGTATTGAAACATAGTTAGTTAGTTAGTATAAGTTAATATTGGCTTATGGTTTCACACTGGACATGAACGGTGGACACATCAATAACAGATTTTTTTTGTTTTCCTTTCCTATAGTGTGTTATATAGGTTGTTGTGCATGTAAATACTCGACAAAAATAAAGCACTTTCTGAACGTTATAGCATGTAAACATGTCACAGTTGAGGCACAAAATACACATAAACCTGAAAATGAGCAGAATAGGGCCTCAAGATGTTTCTCTCAAACACGTATAAGCGATACGTTTCCAAATCTTCTAAAGCTATGTTATAACCAGGAGCATCCACTGGTTGCCTATTTCCTAAAATGTAGGAGTATTTAAGAAACATCAACGTAATTTAGCTTTTACTGAGATTAAATAAATTATATGAATAATTAATAGTGATATTAGAAAAGCTCATTTGAGATAGCATGTCAGTATAATCCAATAAGTAAGTGAGGCAAGATGTCTACCGGGTCTCCGTCATGCCCCTGCATACATCAACACAAGCAGAGTTTTCAAAACATCGCGTGTGTGGGTGGGTGCGTGCGTGAGCTCCTATATTTTGACGTTACAGCCTCATGAGCAGCATCTGTCGTCCTGCTGTGAAACTCGACTCCTGTGTTTCTAAGCAACCTGAGGAGTTTTTATGTTTTCCTCCCCTGCTCCCAGCATGTTGTGTCATCTCTGCTGAAACCCTGAAGGGCATCACCCCGACAGAGGGTCATCAAAACAATGCAGAATGTGTTGGGTGATGGGAAGAGGGAGGCCTGTCTGAAATAGCTGCAGCATGTCAGTTAGGGGGTTCTGTTTAATGCACTGCGATCACCTATCGCTTGAGCTCACTCTCAAAACCACTATTGCCTAAGGGTCTGTGGGCTGAGAGAGACATGTTTTCTTTTACAGCTCAAAAGATATAATGGCGGTACATCAACAGTATACATAAAGGTATAAAAAACATAGAGAGAGGGAATATACACTTTACTGTAGATGTGTTTCAGTTTAATTGTCGAGCAAATTTAAGTGAACTTTTGAAATGTTGAAAAAAAGAAATACGAATTAGTCACGTTTCCATCAACTGGTTTGGGTTATACTGTCCACGTCTTTAATCTGAAAGTTAACGCAGCATACAAAGTAGAAGTTGCGAACAAGAAGCAAGAAATGGAGATAGGTCTTCGGGTTTTATGCTTTCTGGAGACAAATCCAAATCCCTACCAGTATACCCTAACAGACCCTAACAGACCCTGACAGTAGAAACGTCTGATCAGTTCAAATGTTTTCTATATCAGAAATTATTCGACAAGGCTTTTCTTTATCACATATGGACCAACTATTTGACAAAGACAAAAGTCAGTCAATTCGGCGTAAAAACGTTTTAAAGTGGACCTATCATGCTATATTTTAATAATATAGTGTAGGACCATACCTATATAAGGCATATTTATACTTTTTATTTTTCAAAATACCAAACAGATCATGCATTTTAGCCATTCCTCATTTCGCTCAATTTAACACTGTCTTTGCATGGACTGATTCTGTGAGAACAGCACCATCTACAGGCCTGGCATATGTACTACAGCGTCTCCAGCGCTTTCCAACGGCAATGTCCGTGGCTGTCTCCTCCTGATTGGTGGAGTTGGCCCAATAGCTGTAGCGCCACTTCTGTGACGTCATATAAGTGTTCAAATCTGGATCAGTCTGTATCACATCCTTGCAGCCCCTTTTTAAGAGATTTGGGTATGGAGGAAAATAGAGAGGGTTGTGTTTTCTGACACTTGGTGAGTTCCCTGGAACACCGGGGACACATATTCATGTAGAAAAGACGTACAAAAGTGCATTTTGTATGATAGGTCACCTTTAAGCAATTGACAAGGTTTTATCCAATTTTTATACAGCTTTTCTAATGTGATACTTTAAAATTAGCATTCAAATATAGTTATGGGATCATGGCTCAGCAGCCAAATGTGTGTGGATACCTCACACAGTACACCTAAAAGGGGTGATGGTTTCTTTATGGACCTGGCTTCATGTATGATGTACATTTTAAGTAAAACTCCAATAGTCTTTCAGTCAGAACAAGATGGACAGGGGGGTCCCTATATTTATTTTATAAATTAAATTGAGCAAACAGCTGTACATCCACTGAGGAACAATCCCAAATGTGGTAATGTCATTTATTATGTAAAGACATGCTTCTAGCCTTTTTCCAGTTTCAGCTATTTATAGCAATGCCAGATGAACATAAATGTAATATATACATCCTTGTCTTGAATGTTCGCACATACAGTCAGCGTAGTTATCATTTGACAGATTATTGCAAATGTACTAACATGGTAGATGACAATAGATACACAACATGTTTATAATCAGCTGTCAATTAATATGAATCAGCCTGAGTCATTTTGATATATCTTGTTTTAATAGCAGTCTGAGATCCTGTAGCTGAAATCAACCTGGGATGTTTTCAACCCGTCTGCTGGCTACTCGGCCGTATATATGAACCAATTAAAAGCAGAGGATAAATGAGAGCAGGAAGTCCTGACGACAGCCTCTGCGGGCCTCTATGAAATTCTAACTGAAGTCAAATTGAGCACTTCTCCCACCCTCAGACACACACTGGAGCAGTTCACAGCAGTGTTTGCACAGCGCAACATGCACAAATATGTTCATCGGACTGGGAGGGAAATTTGAGGTTTTATGCATCTTATCATTAGAGGAGTCGTGACCCCAGAATATGTCCCAGATAGTAAAATCCCTATCGAAGAAACGAGAAGGCTGAGGTTTTACACTGCTCCATTAGAATGAAAACAATTTAGAGTTTGAAAGTCTGATTGGAGTTTAAAGGGACACATGAAGTTAAGGAGCCTTGCATTATGTTCCATTAATATCGTTAGTATTTGTGACCATAGCTTTACATACGGAGACTGAAAATGACTGTATTAAAGGTCACCTATTATGCAAAATCCACTTTTTCCTGTCTTTTATACATCAACATGTTTCCCCTCTGTGTAAAGAGATTCTGAAAGATTCAGAAAAAAAAAATTCGCTCTCTTTTTGAGAGCGAATCCATTTCTATAAAAACCTGTCTGAAAATCTGCTGATCAGATTTTGGCCACTTAATGATGTCATAACGATTTTTTGGCTTGTGTAACCATTAGCCAATCAGCAACCAAGGTACCCCCCCAGTTTATCACCTGAATCTCCTCCTAGAGCACCATTGTGTTCTTTCTAACCAAATGTCTCTCAGAGGGGCGTGGGGAGGGGCTCCTTATTTTCATCTAAAGTAAGCAGACAGGAGAGTCAAGCACTTTGGTAAACGGGCCCTGAAACAGAGGGGGTTATGGGATGCTGCAATGATCTGTTTGGTGTTTGGAGCCAAACACTCAGAGACATGTTTTGTATATATCTGAGACCTATAATGTATTGATGAAAAACAGTATAATAGGAGACCTTTAAAGAGTTCCTTTATGGGATAGTTGACAAAAGGTTTTGCAAGGATAGTCATCCTCCAAAATTCAGCGTCTATTATCCCATATATTAAAATCTGTCAGACACATTAAACACAGATCATATTATCGAACAATAACCGTGAAAGCTCAACTTACCCCGTACTCTCCCGTCTCCTGATTGGTCATCGCCCACAGGTTGACGTCTATATCCCTGGCATTTTTTTGGTCTGTGGTAACAAGTCCCGTCACTCCTAAAAACACATATCATATATAAACATTACGGGTGTGAGACGTATATGTTTCTAATACAAACTGATATTCTTGTATTGACTTTGCAAGCCAAAAAACAAACAAATATGAGTCAGGATTTTTGCACTTCTAGTTCTATTGCCTTGAAGTCAATGGGTTTTATGCGTGAAATAATGAATGTGGAGATTTTAAAGTTTGTTTTACGACATAAATTAAGTCGTTAATATACATCGTCGTAAATTGGAAGCTTTTAGGTTTCATTGAAAAGGAAGCTGCTAAAGGAAGTGGATGAATAAATGATGTTAGTCGTCGTTATTGCGAAAAACTAGTCTACCCCTTAGCTTTGTGGTAGGGACAAGGAGTCATGTGCTAGTGGTCTAGCTAGTTTATGGTTTTTTACTACTGTCTTAATGCTTCAAAAGGTGTTCATTTGAAGATTATCTTGATGAACGAAACAGCTGAAGGAGCCAGGGCAATGCTAACTTCAAATGTGGGCTTAAAACTGTACAAAACCCCATCCACAGAGCATCAGTTTGGATCATAACATTGATTTATTTGCATTTGTATTACACCACAGTTTCTTATTGAGCTTTATCCATCTACAGAAGAAGCATGAATTCCAGCATTATCCCTTTATAGTTTTATACTGCTGATCAATCAAGTAAAGCTTAACAATAAGATGGGCTGTGATTTCTAAGATGAAGAAATATACTTTTTCAGCTGGTATTAGATATTTGAAAGTTATTTTCCATCTTTATTATTTCTCAACATCGACTGTGTATTCTTGGTTTATTTCCCATCATGATGATGATCAAAACAATCCTCAAGCTGTTTGATAATATTTTTATTATCATACATGTTACCTCCTTGTGTCTATTAACCTGATAAAATGTTATATTTCGCTGCATGTACCTTTTTAAAGTTCTTAACAAATAATCTTAGGGGAATTTCTTGATGTTTTTAACTTGTGATGTGTTATTCTGTAATGCACTTTGAGCTTAGCTTTATTTATTATTATTATTATTATTATTATTATTATTATTATAAGTAGAAATGTTTGTGCCGAATCTAAAGATATCCCTCGTCATGTTCCTGAGATATCGAGAATGGGACGGACAACCGTAACACATAATACAATAATAAGTTGAAGTCTGTCAAAATATAACATGTTACACTACATTTGCTCACCCCAGAATCTGCGGTTCTGCGTCCTCATCGTAATGTTGATCCCATCGTTCTGCGCTCCGCCGTCTGCCAGCGTTTCCTCCAAGGCCATCGCGTAAAGAACAAATCCATCATAAAAGCTGCCGGCGATGTAGTCCTTCTGCAAACAGGGAAACATCATTATGATTACCAGCAGCAACAATGATTTAAGACCTAATGATGGAATACAAAATTACACTTTAAATGGAGGAATTTCCTATCCTTCAGCCAAATAGCTGCTTGTATAAAAAGATGATCACGTAAAAGTACACAAAACAATGTATTCCTTCTAATGTACCTTTGTGAAACTCCCCTACTTAAAAGTTGAGATCAAAGCAGTAATAAAAGGAAAAGTGTTATTTGCTAACGTTAATGTGTCAACATCATTACTGCTCCCAATTACACAGCACAGTGGGGATTTTTTTTGCACATCTAATAAAAGATTAAAGAGGTTCTGATGCTGCTGAGAACGCATACTGTTTTCATAGGCTGTTATTTACCAATGATGGTTCCAAGTGCACACCGAAATCCCTCTGAGCTCTGGCATGGAGTTTCCTCTGGAAGTCTTTGTACTCAGGATTATCAGGAGGCCGGTACGTAATGACGAAAACAGACTGGAGGAGACACACAGAGGCAAAAACATTTAAAAAGAACTACAACATGTCATATGGGATAAATTCTCGAACAGTAAAACTCAAAAACTGTAAAATCATGTTATTATCATGTTGTTTTTAGCTGTCAAAAATGATAAAAATCAGCAAAATACAAAAGGCCTATGGCAAATCTTGATCTACACACTTAAGGCATTGTTTGTGACACCTTTTAGTTGTTTGTGGTTGGTGTTACAATCTGTTAACTGAATAAGTAGCTAAAAAGCCTTCAAGCTAACGGTTGTTGAGCTAACGGTCAAAACAAAGCTAGCAGTCATTCCTGCTCTGCTACGTTTCGTCCCCCCAACCAAAACTTTGTCATATCTCTTCATCTGTTATCAGAAACAGAGGGATAGTGAATGAAAACACGTGCTCTGTAAAAAAAAAAGCTACATTTTTACAAGATAAGTAAAGATAAGATTATGTGAAGTTAAGTTAGCCGTTGTGAAAGCCTCAAGATGGATGTTTGCTGTTTCCTTTCCCCTAAAGCTGTAAATTGAACTTCTAGAAATAATTGTGACCATAAAATGAAATGAAAAGTCATAAAACATGACTGACATTATACAGTAACATCCTAGTCCAGTCATATACAAGACAGTTAGTAATGCATTTAATTGTTTCTGCTTGAGGGTCAATGCTAATACAGATATAAGCATGTTAACTGTCTAACCAAAGCTAAAATCAACAACCAAGACATCGTGTAGTCAATGACCATATAACTACCAGTGCTTTGTAATGTGATCAGCAAAGGTTAACAACATGTCAGCCTTTGATGGGAACAAATCGCTGTATCACCATATGAGTAGAAGTTTTGGATGGAGAAGTACATTATTCTGCCAGACATTTCAGTCCAAATATTTGTTCGAATGACCTTTGAAACTGTTGATATATGCGCTGCTATCATAGAAAAAATATTTGTTTTAGGCCTTTTTAGAAAATGATTAAGCGTCGCTCTCAACTGGAAGAACTATAAATCGTTTTTCATGTAAGAACAGTTATTGGATCCCCACCACAAACATCCACATGCAATTAAAGCACTGCCATAATGAGCCGTGGTATAGTTTGCAGACAAATTAACGCCTTGCATGATCAGCACATGTGACATCATTTTTTTTCAGATAATACTGTACTTCAGTAAAAGTGTCCGTTCCCAATCATTGTTTTCACTTCCTTTGAAGGAAGTTAAGAATCAATCATTTGCATTTAAAATGTAAATATTGCAATGCTTTATGCCTATAACATATTAGAAAAAATAGTAGCCTACAAATGTTAAGACTGAGAGAGTTTGAGAACATCTAATTACTATAAAACGGAAAGCAAAGAAATACATACATTTCTATTTCATTCTTATGCTAATGTTTCACTTGTTTTAAGCCTTTTAGTCAGGCCATTATGGCAGAAATGTTCACCATGCCTGAGATTTATATTCACGAAGCCACTCTCCATCAAACCCTGAATTAAAGAATTAAGTAAAGGTATGTTTGACATTCAAGGAGATAGATTGGAAGCAACACGTGTGCGCCCACTCTCTTCATGCACTCATTTAAAAAGGGTTGAATAATGTCCGATGAAACACATCCCCTCCATTTATTAATGTAATGTCAAGCCTTAATGTGGTCGAAAGGATTGAGGGCTCCTTGTCCTTTGAGAGACATCATGTGATTACCATAAAAGCTTCCCATAGATATGAAGAAACTTTGTGGAAAAAGTGATATTTAATTAAAGAAAATTGATTTTGAAAGTATTCTAATTTAGATTTAAGGAGTTATTCAGTAAGTAAAGCCTGATAGAGATTATGGGATTTAGAGAGAAAATGAGCAGAAGCAGGAATAAAATATGCATCGTCAGGGACATCAATTTCTCATGCCAAATGGTGGTTTCGGTCTTCTATTATTTCCTGCCTCCAATTACAAAGCGGGTGAAACTCTGACAGTAAGTCTAGAAAGAATGCGAACACTGTCTCAATGTATCACTTTAACATATGCATGCTTGTTGCCAAACACTGTGTGTGTCTGTGTGTGTTCTGTGTGTGTTTCACCTTGAAGACCTTGATGGGATCGGCCCAGTCGGGGTCGGAGTTCTGCCACGGTTTCCCTTCGGCCAAGCTCTCCGCAAACACGTCCAGATAGAAAATAGCGTAGTTTTCTGGGTCCTGGATCTCGCTCTGAAACAGTTTCATGATGCTGAGGAAAGTCTCCAGGGGCCCGCAGATGTACACAACTGTAGAGAAAACAACAATAAAAAACATTTATTAGTATTTGTATTGAGCCAAAGATTAAACGTTAGGCCTCTTTTCCATTTTCACACAAAAAAACGATTCTTGTAAATTCACAAATATGTTCCGTAAATGATAAAGGGTTGAATTTTGAGAAACATAAGTAAAACAAGAAAGGCAAAGCAGGGACAATGAGCGAAATAAATGATTCAATGTCAATCTTTAATTATAAACTATTATGCAACCCAAGATAAAATAATCACAAGTAAACACTACAACTTAGAAACTCCTTTGTGTTAAGTAAACACACAACAGAAATATAAGTAAAGTAAAAAAAACAATTATGTTCATCTTAAGCACTGACTTCTTCAAAAGGTTGCTTTTCATTAAACATATTTAAGAATTGTTGGATTCAATTTCGATTTTCAAACGATGTAAGCAAGGCGACATATTGGGATTTTATTTTTAAATCAAATTTGAGCAAAACTGTCATTGTATATGGATTGCATAAGATAAGATAAGATAAGAAGTACTTTATTGATCCCTATTTGAGAAATGTTTGCGTTGCAGCAGCATAAAAAGACATGGCATTGTACATTACAAATTAAAAGACTAGAAATAAAATGTAAACATCTCAATAGAAATAAAATAGCATTAAAAAAGCCGAAAATATACATGTTGAATTACAAACTTACAGTAACAAAATATAAAGCAGGATATTATACATTAAGTATAATATGAGGAATGGAATATCCACTGCTTTTGAGAATCTGATCCACCTTCTGCCCCAAATAATTGCATGTAATTAATAACAACAAAAATCTTTACAATGTTTTCGGGAATTACTACCAGAAATCATAATCAATCAATCAATCAATCAATAACTTTATTAATCCCGCAAGGGGCAATTGGTTATGAGCAGCAGTTTATGTCATGTAAACAGGCAGGAACAGGCAGGAACATACAAGAAGAAAACACACAGATACACCCGGGAGCACAGATGTGGATAATTCCAATTTACACTATAAATAGTTCATAGCATCACAATAATAAATAAATAAATAATCAAGTTAAAAGCCTTTCAAGAATTTTAAAGTTTGAGTGCAGAAGGGATGAATGATTTTGAAAAGCGATTAGTCCTTTGATCAGGTAGAGCTTATCTACGCCCTGATGGCAACAGACGAAATTCATGTGAAAGTACATGACCTTGAGAGTTCAGAATGCTCTCTGCTTTCCGCAGAATCTGTTGGTTACAGAAGGAATTTTTTAATTTAAGAATTTAATATTGCAATACTCAATGCATCAATATTTTCTTACCCCACTACTACTCTCTTAAAGTTACACTCAAGATAATCATTCAAACAGGCTGAAATAAGGATATAAAAATGGTAAAAATACTTTATTTAGGTCAACAAAACCTTCAGGTGTCGACAATAGACAAAAATTGCTTAACAAAATAGAGAGTTGACCGTTGTTGGACACATGCAAAGTCACAGGCCACATTTACACCACAGGACTTGACACACTGTTCTGAATTTGTGTCCACATCTGAATTTGTTTGAACACCTGTTTATTTCTCGTTTCAGCAGTAAGCCATATTTGATTATTTACACTCACAACAAGCGGTAAGCATACATGAATAAATGCCAGATGTAAGGCCGTGTGCCGGGCCAGCTCACCATCTGCTCAAAGGTCCACTGGAGCAATGTGTGCCAGATCATTTCTGCAACCCCTCTAACTGACCAATAGTATCTGTTAAAACCAGAGCCCAAAGACATTTTTCACCTTTCCTAGAAGTTACACATCTTGAAATCAACAGTGTTACACATATAGTGGATAATACACTTGGATCGAGATATTAAATATTCAGCCAGACATTTCAATCCACATTTTTTTGCCACAGGTGACCTTTGATTCTGTCTACATTATTGCTGCTTTCACAAAAACAAGTTTTAGACAGTTCTGGAAGTCCTCAAACTTTGCTCTTTTGCTCTATGTACTTTTCGAGTGTTGCAAATGTTGGATTTAAACAGATGCCAGGGTTTGCCAGAAAATGTTTTCCCACAAAATAAGCCACAAATCGTGATGTTGGATCAGAGGACTTCTCAAAGTGGCAATATCCAAAAGAAGCAAGGAAAGGGATTCAAAAGAAACTATCCTACCAAGAAAAGCAATGGCATCAGACCTTTCATCATTTGCCCAAAACCAACACATGTTTACTTTAAATTGCCAAAGCCCTTCAGCAGGAGGAGGAGAAAGTCATGGACGGATTGATCAACAAAATATTGAATGTCAACACTTTAAAGTTGACTGTTTAAACACGTGGCTAACGTTGCCAATTCAAACAAAGCTACTCTGTTTTGGAAAATATTGTGGTTGGGGTTAAATATGTACGTTTGTTACGTTAAAATTGAAGTCACATATGAACCCGAGATGCATAAGTGATAAGTTACGTACGGTGGTCTCGTCAGATCAGTACTACTTGTCATGATCCTATTTTCAAGGTAATCTGTTCCTTTTTTTTTATTTAGAAGTTTTCTCAATCTGTCATATCTGTGTTAACTTCCTGTCTTTTTATCCCCAACTGTTTTGATTGTACGTCCTGGCCTAGTTCCAACGGTGCCCCATTAACCCTGCAGCTACCTGGTCTCATGTACAGGACTGTCTCAGAAAATTAGAATATTGTGATAAAGTTCTTTATTTTCTGTAATGCAATTAAAAAAACAAAAATGTCATACATTCTGGATTCATTACAAATCAACTGAAATATTGCAAGCTGCCAAGGCACACGAGGGGATAGG
>NW_011335199.1:34023-57170 GCF_000735185.1 Notothenia coriiceps | reverse complement strand
TTGTCTGGATAAGCGCATTTTTAAAACATAGTCATTGTCCATGCCGGTTTCAGTTGGATTATTTGTCACAGTTGCTCCGATCAGATCGGTCTCCTCCATTTTGTAGATTATTTACGACTTTTGAATCCACATAAACACATCGGCAAAATCAGGCTTACTTTGAGCATTGTGTTTTAAACAGTTTAATGCCTTTGTGAATTGTTTCCACTTCCACGCCGTCCTTTAATTTCTTCATACAGCGGGAATCCAAATTAATTAATCCTGAGTCCGATAACCATCAAAGTCACTCCAATAGTGCTCCTTAATTATGCTTTCATCCTCCTTTAATAAAATACTTCACATTCATCCAGTTTGTGACAGTTGTAGCATTTTTGAGACTTTGAAACTTTAATTACCGTGTGTGTGTGTGTGTGTGTGTGGAGGGGGGGGGGGAACAACTTCCAACAGGAGTCATTTGGGGGGGATCTTGGGGAAAAAGGTTGGGATAGAGGATTAGCTGTTCAACACAAACAGACCTGATTCAATTAAAACTACAGTATGTCCTAAACATAGAGATTGATATTGATATAGATTGTGAAACGTTTTGGATATATTTCGCAATTATGCTAATGCATACTGATATGTTTTCAAAAATGTACTAAAATACACATGTTTAGATCCGGGAAATCATATAAAATCCAAATACATATCCATTGAACTTTGACCACACTTGTTGCAAGGTTATCTTTTATTAGATGCATTTTTGTAATCCTTATGATTTCAGTCCTCGTTGATTTTCATTTCATTTCAAACCTTTATTTATACAGATGAATCCCATTGAGATCATTGATCTCTTTTTCAAGGGAGACCTGCTCAAGTAGTTCCACATGAAACATAAATAGAACAACAAAAGGACATCATACAGCATCATTTACATAATTATCCACATAAACAGGTACCAATAGCTTCCGATTGAGTAGCATCCAACCGAGCTTTAAAAACATTTAGTGGCACCAGATTGTTCAGTTTCCATTTAATTTGCAGACTATTCCAAGACAGTGGAGCTGCGCATCTAAAAGCTGTCTTCCCTAAGACAGTCCTAGCAGTTGGCACATTTAATAAAACCACAGCATTCGATCTCAGGCAGTAGCCACTTACAATTTTCCGTGAGATCAGGGAGCAGATATAAGATGGAAGTTTCCCGAACATGGCTTTGTATATGAAAATGTACCAGTCATAAGTATGGTTTTATTGTCTCGTGCTTTAACATTCGTTTCTTTTTGTCCTATCGGCTTTGTCTAAATGTATTTATGCTGCTTTTTTATATTTGTATTGATGTACAGCACTTTGTTGTTTTTAAATGTGCTATATAAATAAAGTTGGATTGGTTTAAGTGAGAGGTGGGCAATATGGTTTGTATCAGATATCCCAATATTCTTGAAAAAATAAATATATTCAATCTTTCTTTATTTTCTAGGTGGTGACAGCGGACCACGCCCAGCTCATGGTGCCTCTCATCTTGGAGAAGAACCTGTGGTCGTCCATCCCCGGCGAGGACACCATCATGAACGTCCCGGGTTTCTGGCTCATCCGCAGAGAGAATTTAGAGTATTTCCCTCGGAACAGCAGCTACTGGGACCGCTGCATGGTGGGAGGCTACCTCTCCCCCAAATCAGTCCTGGAGGTCTTCGACAAACTGGTGGCGGGCTCCATCAACTGGCCCGCCATCGGCAGCGTCCTCGACTACATCATTCGCCCCGTGGTTCCCTCAGAGACGCTGACACTGGAGGTGCAGTACGACACGGAGCGCAGGCTGTACGTGGACTTCCTGCCGTTACTCGTGATGGAGGACGGAACCTCGCTGATCGCCAAACCTCATCGTCTCGTCGCCGAGCGTCACGAAAACCTGTGGAGGCAGAGCTTTCGAGTGGCGGAGACGGCGCGACTCAGGGCGCTGGACCAGGAGGACGGAGGGTGTCGGTGCGCCTGCCTGAAGCTGGCGAAGGCAATGTGCAAACTCAACCCCGCTCTGAACCGTCTCAACGCCAGCCAGCTCACCAACTGCATCCTGCTGCTGTGCGAGAAGGAGGGCGACTGGACGCAGGACGCGCTGGCCGACCGCTTCCTCCAGCTGCTGCGAGCGCTGGTGGGACACCTGGAGGCCGGGAGGCTGCCCTGCGCCCTCAGCCCCAAAGTGAACTTATTCTGCGAGCTGACGGAACAGGAAGTGGACGAGCTGGGGTACACGCTCTACTGCGCCCTGTCCGATCCGGCGGGGCTGCTGAGAACAGACATGGAAGAGCCGCCACAACCGTGACAACCTCGTGTAAACAAACATCACTACTAACAGCAACGGGGGATTTCAATCAACACTGATTTGTGGGCGGTGGTGACCTCGACATAACATGGTTCTGGGAGCGGGAAAAACTGCATGGAGTCCAAAACACTCGATCTGGTCAGTCTTAAACGCCATCAGTGAGAAAATGTGATGCACACTGTAGCAGCTACTAAATGTTAAGATACGTCTTGACATGAAAGATGTTTGTCTTGTTCTCATGCAAAACGTATTTTATCTCCGTTAAGGCCCATTGATGGATCTCACCAAAGCCATTGTATTAATGAAGTTGAGAGGAGACACACTGACATACATCTCTGTGGAGGTAGTGCACGCTGCATGGGGTGGTGCAGGAATGAGTCCGAAAACCTGGAAATGACTCAGCATTTTAACACCTGAAGCTTTTCTCGTCTCGACATCATTGGTTTTTGGATGTGTTTTTGTCGATATGCCTGAAATAAGGTCTGTGGTTAACAGAAGCTAAAGAGATATATTCATGTTTTGCTCGAGCTTCTGTCATAAAAACGGCGGTTGCTAACAAGTGGCTAAATTAGACTATTAAACGTCATCACGCCAAACATTAGCCGCCTTTAGCTTAGCGGTTGTAGCTTTACCACAGAGCTTGTTTTATGCATGTTCCAAAATCCAATGCTAACTTCCACATTAGCCTAGAAAAGATCATCATGCCTGCACCACTCTATTGGTGTGTCCATATGAAAATAATAAGGTGAATATAATACATGCGTCTTCCTCTCATCTGTCCTCTTGTGGGAGTCTTCAAGGCGCTCCCATGCAGTTGTTCACCGATGGATTCCAGGATGTTGATTGTATGCCAATCCAAAAGCTAATAAAATATCAATGAGCAAAAGAGACAAGCCTACTCTGTTCATCCACCTTTCGTTCTCTCATTAAATACTGCTCTACTGTGTTCAGTTTGAAATCACGCTGTGTCAGAAGAACTTCATTAAAACAGTGGCTGCGTTGAAGATTTATGAATGGGATCTGTGATGGGACTGTGTGCAGCTTATCTAGAAATCAACCGGGGGAATAATAAAATGTATGTTGATGTCTTTGTATCTCACATTCAATATGAATCAGATGTAAGGCTGAATATACAGCCATAAATAGAAAATGTGAAGCTTCTGAATTGTCCATGAAATTTGGAACAATACAGCTTCACCATTTTCCCTTATCCGCTCTCTGTCATGTCAGGAGGTTTGGTTCTCCAGTCACATTTGTTCATATAACGAATATGCTTTATCTAAGTTAAAACCAAACGTACTTTAATCTCGGGTTATTTTTGCACTTTCCAAATGTTCGTAGGTTTATCCAAAGTGTCTCAACTGGAAGTGTTCTTGTCTTCTAGTTTTTGCTTTAGTTTCAATCCAGGTTTCCTCTTGATCATTATCTTCTACATTTCTTAATAGTCCCCTTTTTGAGAAATCTCTACTCCAGACACACAGCTGTTAAACTGGTACTAACGTTTGTCGATGGTGAATTAGTCTCAGTATTCATTTCCTGTCCCGATAGCATGCAGAACAAAGAGCCCGTTACATCTGTAGAGTTATTTCTCTATCTTTGTGCATACCTGTGCACGCTTTAAGTCCGTATTACCCTCTGAATAACCCACAGGTCCTGGGCCGTTCTGTTTATGAAGTGTTTGACACCATCACATGACCTGTTGTGATTCTCCTGTCAAATCGGTTTATATCTCTAGATTTCAGGTGCTAATCTCTTTTAGATCTTGATCTGAGAGGGATCTACTCAGTTATATAATGCTAGATTAGCCTGCTACACTGCAGGTGGAGTCAATACAACAATGTGTGTCACTGTGAAATGACATGTCCAAAATTCATCACGTTTGCTTTTTGTTCTCACTTTTAGCCTTGGAATGATAAATAAATGCAGTGACAGAGCCCTCAACCCCCAGTGTGCAATATGCAGGGTTATTTATGCATTCAGTTAGTAATCATCCAGAGAACAGGTGAATATTTTTGTATTGTACATTTGTAACCAAAAAGAGCTTGATTTTATTTGCATTTCACTCACCATGTAAAGTACCGCTCATGAAGTGCTTTGTGCTGGATTTAAAATGAACTCACGGTAGACCGGTCTATATGAAGCGACATGCTGTCAGAGTGGAGGGGAGTCACTGCCACATTTCTATTGTTATTGTGAAACAAAAAAACAAAGTAGATCACTACCTCTACCTTGTGGAGTTCATGCTAGCCATACGCTTTGTTGCATGCTGTGTTTCCCCATCCCCCGCCTCGCTTCTTTTTCTCTTAGTTCAGCTCTGGAGTTGAACGCGGCAGCACTTTGTATACTTCCATTAAAATATTACAAATGATATTCTCTTATTTGTTTTTTCTTCTAAGGATGCAGTGTTGAAAGCAAAGATCACAATAAACACTCAGCCGTCCAATATTGTTAAATATTTAATTCAGTGATATTTGGTAATAAAAATTCACATAGCAAGACAAACATCCTGAGATACCTTAAGCGACAACATCATTATTATAATATTCATTATTAGACTTTGGGAGCAGGACATTTTCGAAATGAAAGTAAATTACAATTAAGTTGCATTTGTTCCCCCTTGTGAAAAAAAATATCCTGCTCAAATTGCATAGTTTTGATTGAATCCTGCCATTTCAAAGATGCTCAAACTTGGATTCAAAGACACATTTTGGGAAGCAGTCCTTTGTTCAGCGGCCTAACATCTACAGCCCTTGCTAAATGTTGAAATGTCTAATGTAGCATCTGGCTAATGTAGCATCTGGCTAACGTAGCATCTGGCTAATGTAGCATCTGTATCACTCGTAAGCAGCCAGTTTCTCATGTAAACCTCATTCTAAGCAGATGTGAAATATTAAAAAAAAAGGTGGCAAACCAGGTGTTGCAGCAATATCAAACACTACATTCTTGCCCTTGAAATAAAGCGACATTGATGCTGACCTTTAGCTTGGTTTGTTGCCACCTTGAAAAAGTTAAATAACTGCTAGAAAGGAGAAGAAGTGCAACATATTTCCCCACAGTGGTCAGGGAGCTACTTGGCGGGGGCGAACCCGACTCGATCTGCGTTCCTGTCGAACACGGTGTAGTACTTCCCGATGAAAACATCTCCCAGAATCCACAGCGGCCCTGCAGGGGGCGGGATGTCCATCGCCATGAAGCCTGACAGACAGATGGCCTGACCCATCTGAGACTCCTGCATTTAAAAAAAAGAAGCAAATATTTGTTATCCAAGTTTTTTCAGCAGAAGAAAAGATTTTATTCATCCCGAAGGAAATTGTTGTGCCAGAGTTACAGAAACACAATAAACACAGCAGCACAATAATAAACTGTACACTAACAGTGCAGTAAAAATAGATGGTCACATAATTTAAATGTATATATTAACAGTATTTAATAGTGCAAAAAAAACATAGTTACGTACATACATTTTGCATTAAAAAAACTTTATGAAATATGATGCTTTGTTACAAATAACAGTTTACCCAACAATATATACTAGGAGCACTGAAACAATACCATTAGCCGAAGAGAGACAATTAATTGGCAACTACTATCGACTGTTCAGGTCACACTTTTAATCATTCAAGTACACGTTCCAGATAATAAAAAACACACTTAACGTCTCTTCACTCGTAACAGTATTTTCTCAGTTATGTAATAGTACTTTTACTAGAATAAAGCATCTGAATACTTGTGTCACTGCTAGGGTTAGCATCTGTTTAGTTGACTAGCTAAAGCGCATCATCAATAAAAGGGAAGTGTTTGATAATACAGTAACATGGAGCTCTATGGCACAGAGGAATAAGCCACAGTAGGCTTTTGCTACAGAAACACTTCTTTTAACAATACAATCAAAGTCAAGGCATTACTGGTTGTGATACTTTCATGGGATTTGTTAAATAATAAGTGACCTACCTTCATGACATAATCCTCTCCCGTCAGGTTATACATTTTCCCTCCGATGTTGAAGGAGATCACAGGGAGGGAAGGGATCCGCTTACAGTCGATCCAGTACTAAAGAGGAGAGGAGAATAAGATTATCTCAAGAGACTGTAAAAAAAACAACCACTTTGAAAGATTCATCAGGACTGATTTTAAAAAGCACATCTGGAATACAAGATGGAGACTAAAGCATCAGGTCTTCTGTCTAATATCTTTGTTTCATATCAGCTCCACCTCTCCCATCAGCAGGGGCAGAGCACCGATGGCCTTCTGCAGCGCTCTGACTTCAGCCTTAGGGCCGACGATGAGGGACGTTCCCGTGTCGATAATCGCCTGGCAACCACCTTTGCAGACAGTCAGCTGTTCCCCAATTCCAACTCTACAGGGGGAGGGACAAAAAGTGTATTTACAACATCCGTTTACAAATGTGTTGACATGCTACTGTTGTGCAGACCACACATGTACTATAATTTTTTATTAAAATAGTTCTCCATCTGTGTTTATTTATTTTTGTTTTACTTTTATGTATGCACCATGACATCAAGTCAAATTCCTCGTACGTGTCAACCACCGTGTCAACCACCACTGCTAGTGGATCGCCGGAGCTGTTAGATTAACATTGCTTATTGTAGTTCTGGGTGCACTGCCTTGCGGCCTGCAGCACCATCCTCTTGATGGAGCATATGTGTGGGCTTTTCTGTGACCATCTTGTTGCGCGCTACTAAAGAGACGCGCTACCATGGATACCAAAAAATGGTGTAGCTGTAATAAAGTCAGAGTGGAAACAGTCGTGTATAAATCTGATTTTGTCAGAAATGCGGGAGAAATATGACCCCGGGAGGAAACCGGGAGAGGGTAATGAAAATAATGTATTAGAGATTAAGGAATGGTTGATTTGTGCATTAACATGTTTTTGGTATTTTGAGAGTCCTTCACATTGGGGAAGAAGTAAATGATCAGAAGCTAATGTTTTCCTCATCAGTCAGAATACTATTTTCCACTAGCAGGTAAAGGGCGGGATCACACCAGAAGTGACAACAGGATGTGAGTCAACCTCCTCTACTCGATTTCAGTTACTAGTTAGAAATGAAGCAACAAAAGGTCCCTTCTCACCCGCTCATCTCGATCTGCCAGTAGGCCTTTCGTGTGACATTAACATAGTGCAGGTCTCCGGTGTAGTACTGAGGGTCCGTCCCCCCCAGAATCAGCTCTCCCCCCACTGCTGCTTTAGGGTCTCTGAGAGAAAGGGTGGACAGAAGAACAAATCATTGTTATAAAAATACACACAACATTTGCAAACGTCTTTAAAATTATACACTTCAAGCTAAATTCTGCATTTTTTTTAACCGTTTATTTTAATAAATCAAGACATATCCTGACATAGGACTGTTCCATTCAAAAGACAAATAATAATATGGTAAAACAGAATAGGAAATAAAATAAAGTACAAAATAAAGTAAAACAGTTATAAGTTAAAATAAGGAAATAAATAAGATTATAAAAAATAAATTAATAATAGTAAAGTAAATACAAATTAATAAAAGCATTTTACACAAGGAGTGAAATCTTTATCAGAGTAGGATGGGTTACACGGGGAATTCTGCATGTTTTAGAAGGTTTTCCTGTCAGACACAAACCTGCTAATGTAGAAAGAGAAAATGTTCTCGGGCAGAAGCTTGGCAGCCATGGCCGAGTCGAACACCGGGGTGACGTTAGCGACTGATATGGAGGGGTAGGCCATGCCCAGGACCCCATCGAACCGAGCCACTGCAAACGTGATGCCAGGCTGCTTCACCGCCTCGCCAAACTGCTGGTTCTGGACAGGCAGACCTGCAACCTGCAAACAAGAGGGGCGTCAATACAAATACAAACAAAAACTCACACACAAGATGGAGTTACAATGTGGAGAAAAACCTGTATAACATACTACAGGAAAGGGAAAAGCCCAAAAGCACAATAGGGCCTCTTTAATAAAAAGGGAAACAGATATTTTTGTGCCAGTGACCTTCAGGCTCCCATAGCAATGAGGGAAGCCAAACATATTTTTCATTTGCACAAACTAACGCTGTGTGAGTGAGCGGTGAATGTTTTTATGAACTCACAGAGACCGTGTCCCCGCTGATGAACCCAGACAAGCTGCCTCTGCCGTACCGGATAGAGAACGCTGTGCCATTCTTAGCAAATGTGCTCGACTTCTTCGAGTTGTAGCGATGATGAACCCCTGATGACACGAGACAGTCGTTTAAAAACAGATTTCAATAGATACAGAACACAAAGCAAGCTGAATGAGTCAGTTCCCAATTCTCACAGCAGGCTATGTCGAAGAAGGAGCAGTGGATGGAGGGAACCCAGAGGTTGGACGAGCCGGTGTCAAACAGAACCGTGAAGGCCTGAGGAGGGGTCCCGATGCTGATCAGACCAAAGTACTGCGCCTAAAGAGAGACAGTAGAGAACAATGAGATGAAACCACCCCAGCATCAGAAGGATTCATAATATTGACTGTAAGCATGTTTCAAATAAACCTTTTGACAAAAACGTGCACCTATTGTAACTTTAAATATGATCAAATTGTCCACTCAGCTCCTTAAAACTCAGAACTAAAGCCTATATAGGAATACAACAGTTGTGTCATGAGTTTTTATTTCTACAAGGCCTTAACAGGGCAATGATTAGCAAGTTATTGTCTTAGATCACAAACACTAAATTATTTGCATTGGTTCCTGTCAAATAAATGCATAAAATACATTTAAAAGAAAAGACAGAAACATTTGATGTCAACCCATGGTACCGTGGGACGTGGGTGCCAACAACTAATGTTAACCTCATTTTTCCTCCTCCTTTTTCTCACTGGAGAATGACACTTGTCAAATGTGAACTGTTTTTACCCACAGTGTATACCTATTAACTCTTAAACCTTCCTGAAATACAACTGTACTCACTAACTATAAACCTCTAGCAGTCGAGTGAAGAAAGACTGAGAGAGGAAGCATGAATTATAATGCACTGTAGTTTACGCACATCCATGAAGTTGGTGAGCCTCTCTACGGGCACTTTGGGGGAGGGAGAGGGGGAGGGGGCACTCTCTGGAGCTCCGTTGCCCGTCGCTAAAGCTCTCAGCTCTGGCAGGGACAGCTTCCCATTGTCGATCATCAGGCGGCGCATGGTCCGGGTTTTATGAAGCGGAACTCTGAAATAAAAATATTATTCAATTAAATGCACCGGCCAAAACCATGCAATTGCGTAATTTGCGAGAAAACTTCCTGGTACAGAGCAAATGCAAATGTACAAACTGTTCAACTTTTATTTAAAGTGTACTGTATATTTTAGCAGGTTTTAAACACCGATTGCTAATACGTGTGGCTTCTCGAACAAAACAAGGAAGTTAACACAAACGCCATGCATGCATTAACCTTAATTCAAAGCTGCGTGTCGCCGTTAAGTGATAATTTAAGAGTTCAATGTTATTTTAGGCCACTTTTAATGCCAAAACACCAGCTGATAAACCGTATTTACCTGAATATGGCGACGCTTTGAGTTATCAGCAGCGCCCCGATGATATAAAACATATCCAGTCGTGCCATTTCTGTCCTGGTATTGAAATATCACACACTTCTGTATTGTTTCCGCAATCTAGCACCACAAAAAAAGCACTTCACTATTTGAACTGATGCAGAAAGATGAGTGGAAACGCTTCGGCAACTTCCGCCTTTACTCGGTTTTCCCCGTTAGGCGGCTCAGTGATTGGCTTAACATATTTAGGCAGGCGTCCTGATTGGTCGAGGAGGATGGCAATCATGTTGCATTACCTACCGGTGCACTGGGTCACGAGTTGTACTGTGAGTCTGAAATGAATGACACATAAAAGCACATTGTGTTCATTTTAGAAACTTCAGCGGTTTATGGAAACACGTTACCTTTAAACTTTATCACACACACTGCGTACAGATAAGTTGAGTAACCAAACAAATGTCAGTGATTTTGATGACGGACATGTTGTTTTGGTAAATAGTTAGTTGCATTTGGGAAGCCTAATGAATGACAACGCCATGCATCCCTCCCTAATCAAATTAAAGAGTGGTTCAGGGTTGCAGTTACAATACACTTGGGCTACTGTGAGAAACAGATATAGTAGAATAGAAAAAAAAATCTAGCATAGTTCAAACTTAAAACACTGGATCCCCTTTCTTGTGTGAGCTTTTAAAACATTTGAGAAAATTACGTAATTTGATTCACTTGAGTTATTTTTTAGCTTGGATTTGGAGACAGTTTTAGCAGCTACACTGCCTTTGCAAATTTGGGACTTCATATTTGTAAGGCATTGGCTTTTATCAGCCAGGGAAGGTCTATTAAATGCTTTCTGAGTTTAGTGTTTTGGGGGTTGGACTTAATTGACTTTAAATCAGGACATTTTACCATTCTTTTTCTAAATATGTCTTTTTAAAGTCAACCAATTGATGAACTCCTTTAAAGAGAATGTATCTTTCAAAGATAGAAAAACCACCTTAGGACAACTGTTGCATGTTATACCACCTCTCTGTTTATTTCCTGTTTCCTGTCTCGTATTCTGTCAAAAATAAAGTTAAAAAAATGTACTTAAAAAGTGACCAGCATCCAGCTAGCTTAGTATAGCTTTTCCTAAGACAGGAAAGTGCACATTTAAAGCTCACTAATATGTTTTATCTTGTTTGTTTAATCAGAACAAAAACACAAACTATAAAAATGAGAAATCTCAATTTTATAGGGGGTATTGCTTGCTTTAAATTGTTTTAAAACGTGCTTGTAAATGGATTTTGTTACCTTTGCAAAGGTTAGGGTATAGCTTATTTCCTGAAGTCCTTATGCTAAGCTAAGCTAGTCAAAAGCTTGCCCCAGCTTCCCCCAATGGTGTGGTATTCATCTTCTCATCCAACTTTCAGCCAGACACAAAAAAAGCCTTCCCCAAAATGTCGAAATCTTTTGAGATAAGGCAAAAATATGTCAGGTACTGGGGTCACTTTCTCTAGCAGTCAGTATAGACACATGCCATATTGAATGATCAAACAACAGTTTTAAATCCAAACCACAGCAGATCCAATTTTAAGATGAGTCACTCACCAAAGCTGCCTTTCAACACGCTGCCCTTTCTCCAGATTGACAACAAAGCGTGAAAGTATTTACAGTCTTGATCACAAAGCAGACACTCACTTGGCTTGTTAAACAAGTTTTAGATGAAATGCCTAACACAGGAAACACAAACACATGGACATAAAGAGTGACATTCGCACAACAAATCCATACGCCGTCTTCTATCATCATCAATCAGACCTCGAGCTGTCGACGAAAAGAGAAGGGTGTCCTTCACAAGGTAAACCAATACATTCTGGACTTGGTGTTTGGTTAAGGTGAAGTACAATAAAGTTTTTGGAGTGTATTAGTGGTGGTTAAGTAAGTCCCAGGGAATGAAACAATGCTATATCCTCATAACTGATGGTGAGGATTTTTGTGTGTGTATAGATTTCAGTGTTTACATATTTTAAACTTCTCCCCACTGGTTGTTATGTGAATGTTGAAGTTTAGCAAAATAAGGATCATCACACCCTTTTTTTTCTTCCTCTGTGACGCTGCAGGGAAATCACACCTCTGGGCTGTGGGCTTCTTTAGTCTTGACAACATTGAGAGAAGCATCTATGGAATCTGCTGCCTGACGACAATGAAGGCATGTTAACGCACGGGAGAATCCTTCAGCCATTTCTCACTCTGGATCTAAAGGATTAATGAAACACGGAGGACTGATACCAGATTAAGTGGAACATGATGGTGAGAATCAGCTCTTTTTTTTAAATATTTATTTTAGAAAAGAGTTAGACCTGAAGGATACATGCCAGAGAGAAATTCTCATTTACATGGGTGTAGCTGGTTTCACCTTGCTTCTCCCTTCGCT
This sequence comes from Notothenia coriiceps, assembly GCF_000735185.1. NCBI lineage: Eukaryota > Metazoa > Chordata > Actinopteri > Perciformes > Nototheniidae > Notothenia > Notothenia coriiceps. The sequence continues at coordinate 44,976 of NW_011335199.1, read as the reverse complement.
GTCATTCAGGTATTGGGGTTGACTCACTGTGAGCCATGAAGTGCTGGAATGTAACTAAAAGTACTCATTATGCAGAATATATTACTTCAGAAAATCCCTACCTCTCGATTGTTTGCGTTAGAAATAATTACAATTGAGGTTGTATTTGGTTTTAGTATTTCCATTTTATCCATCCTATACCTGTATCACACTGCAATTTAGAACCTAATTTGCACGTTACGATTAATGCAATAATAAATAAACTCATATTTATAATATCACTGGAATTATTTGTATTATTCATCAATGTGACACATTTGCAAATTGTATATCAGAAAACAAATCTACTTTAAACAATGCTGGGTCATATAAGATAACATTTATTTTAGAAAAATGGGAAATTCTGCATAATAACTATTTTAGTTTTGGTCCTTCAAGTATATTTTGATTCTCATTCTTGTGTACTTTAAAGATAGTAAGATTTTGAATTAAGGCATTTGTTTGTAGTATTTTCACACTGGTATTGTTAGTTTTAGTACAAGTACAAGATGTGACTGCTTCTCCCACCACTGATTGCATGAAATAATAATAATAATAAATTGTATTTATATAGCGCTTTTCTCTGGCTCAAGGTCACTTTACAATATGGGAACACCATCTAACTGAATAATTACTTGTATTTATTGATATTTGGGCTTTTTTACATTATTAAGTCACAGAATATATTAGCTAATTTATTAAACGGAAACTAAACTAGCAGATTCTTTTCAGCAAATATGAGACAATTATTTTAAAAAGGAGCAAAATATAGGAACATGTGAAAACAGCAGTGCATGTTGGCGCAGATATTGTATAAACAGAATCTGTGTCTTATGAAAGATTTAGAATAACACTGAGAAGCATTAATTATGCTGCAGGTGAATTTACCTGTGCGCAGTTTCCTGCAAACCTTCCCGTAAGGAATGCTAACTTGTTTGTGTAAACAAGTTGTCTTTGGCCATTTTCACAATGCATTACAATTTATTGTCGTCTTTGGTTGATGGCCAGTGCTTGGGTTTCATCAGATAATTGCATGTCCTAGGACTAATTCACTATTCTGCCAACAATTCTCAAGAAGAAATTAAATGTATTTTTTTGCATAGTTGGTCACTCACAAGGATATGTATATTTTCTAGAAAAATATAATTGACTGTAGCAATAATAAACAACAATGGTTTAAAAAAGTGGTTTAAAAAAGTGGTTTGAAAAAGGTTGCGTCTGAAATCAACAAAATGTATAAACTAGAACAACCTCAGCTACAATAGAGCTTTTTCCATTACTTTTTGACAATATGACAATCAGCCACCACGAACAACACCAGGACTATGAAACTAAACCAGCTATAATGCCTGTTACACATTATTTATTAATTAATTCACAAAATTCTGAACACTTGCTTACTGTTAAAACTATAAACAAAGACTGGCTTATTAACCTGGTCAAGGGAGACATGTTATGTGTCAACTGATCTAATCCATTTTAATTTCGAAAGCACAACATCAAGACAAACAGTTCACTTGTAGAAATGCAAAACCATGGATGGCTTGTTTGGCAGCCAATGCTCTTATTCAATTATTCTAATATTAGCCAGTTAATTTCTGTCACTTTTAAACCCATAGCCGCCCAAACCCCCGAGGACAAAGTATTTGATGAAGTCTTCCTTCACCGCCTCCTGCGACGTCACGCAGTCGACCTACGAAGACCCCGGTGCACCGATGGTAAACACGAGAGTCTGTTGAAACAATGCATCTGAATGCATTCATTGTGGTGTGTCTGCCAACAAGGCCATTTCCATACTTGAATAATATGTAATTTGTCTACCCAGTGAATCAGAAATTGTATGAGTTCTTTCTTGACACGTCAACTCAGTGTTTCTGGTAAACAAAAGGGTTACAGGAACTGAATTAGACACGGAACATGGTTCTTCCTCGTTTCAATGTTATCTTGTACGAAGGGAATGACAGCACAGTGAAGCAGTGCACTTGGACCATTTTAAAACAAATGATTGTTGACAAGCTTTGCTCTTGTCTCAATGGTTATATAATATTAGACTGTTTATTTCTGTACCCTATAGGAGCCCAAACCTTCAAGTCCAACGCCCACCCTCACCAGCTCTAATGATGTCCAACAGTCTGTCTATGAAGAACCAGATTCACTATTGGTAAACACAAGTTTCTTTTTAAACACTTGTCTATATGAATGCATTAATTGCTAAATGGTGGTTACTTCAAGGAACCCTAACAGATGAAACCATCCATGTTTTTTACACCTGCGGAGAAGCTGGAGCAGAATCCAAACCCATAAATTAAATTAGGGATTGTTTTGGTTTGGCAGGCTTTCAGTGTTATTATATTAGACCGTTCATTTCTGTCACTTTTAAACTCCATAGACGCCCAAACCTTCAAGTCCAACAACTACCATCACCAGCTCCAATGACGTCACACAGTCGCCCTACGAAGACGTAAACGTAAACACAAGTTCTTTTTTAAACAGTTGATTGGTGCGTTTACTGGTACTTTTGCACATTACTGAAAACAACAGCTTGGGATACCACACACAATACAAGAAGGGCACTTGGAGTTGGTTGTTTGGCACTTGGTTATTTGCAGGCATTGCTATTATCTTAATAGTTCCAATATTAGACCCTTAAATTCTGTAACTATTAAACCCCATAGGCGACCAAACCTACAAGTCCGACGTCCACCATCATCAGCTCTCAAGACGTCCCACAGTCGGCCTATGAGGACCTGGATGCACATATGGTAAACTTGAGAACCTTTTTAACAGTGGTTCATCTGAATGCATGAATGGAGTGTGTGGTGTCTGCTGATATTTTTGCACATTACTTAATTCCACTCAATGGATACCATACACAATACTAAAAGGGCATTCGGAAAGGGTTAGGGTAATCTGCAAAGGCCAATTCAATGAGTGAATAATATTCCAGGAACCCACCCAGTTCTTTCTTGGGCCATGCTACAATCTTCCACCAAGTGTCATGGTTGTTTGATAGGCATTGCTTTTATCTTAAAAGTTGTATTATTAGATGCTTCATTTCTGTCACTATTAAACCCCATAGGCACCCAAACCCTCAAGTCCAAAGTCCACCATCACCAGCTCCTTTGACGTCCCGCAGTCGGTCTACGAAGGCTTGGATGCTCCGATGGTAAACACAAGTTCCTGTTTAAAATGCTTCCTTTCTGAATGCATTAATTGCTGAATGCCGTGTCTGGTGATTTTGGAAGTAATTTGTGTTCAACAAAACTACCGTACAGTAAAGGTGGGGTTGTTTACTTTTTCATTTAACCAACCTGTGACCTAAATCGGCTTAAATATGTAATGAGTTCTTTCTTGGGCCATGCTACACACTTCCACCAAGTTTCATGAAAATCCCACCAGTAGTTTGTCCGTCATCCTGCTGACAACCAACAAAGCCAACAGAGAACATGACTTCCTTTAAACCAATGATTGGTGGTTTGAAAGGCTTTGCTTTTATGCTATATTTCTAATATTAGATGGTTCCTTTCTCTCACTACTAAACCCCATAGGCACCCAAACCCTCAAGTCCAAAGTCCACCATCACCAGTTTGTTTGACGTCCCTCAAGTTTCTTTAAAAATAGTGGTTCATCTGAATACCTGAATTATTGATTTTGTATTTTTCTGATGACATTCAGTGTGGTGTAAAAATCCTTGAACCTATGTTTTTTTGTTAGCCTACTGTCACAGATGGAAGCCACTCGGATGTTAATGTCAAGCCTGTACCTCGTCCCAGGTCTAGAATACAACCAAAGTCTGAGCATAACAACAACAACAACTGTTGACTCTTCAGACACAACTAGCGATACAACCGATGCAGTGGTGAGTGGGAATATACTCTCAATGATCGCTGATGATAACATGTAGCATGCATTGATTGTATCATGTCCTTCTAGCCTCAGAGTTCCCAACTCAATGAGCGTCCTGCAGACTTTAAGACGCCTTGTCCCGTTCGTCCTCCACGACCGCCGCTGAGCAAATATATGACCTCCACAACAGCAGTCTATGGAGGCAATCAGTATATGATTTCACAATATGAGCCAAATGTTGGGGTATGTTATGTTTCAAACCAAATAATGGTACTTTTTAAATGTTTAAAGCTTGCTACATGCGTGCTGTTGCTATAAACATCACTTGCCTTAAAGGACTCGTTTTTTAGTATTAGTTTTGAGAGTCATTCTGCACCGTTGATGTATCTTTGTAACTGCTAAGTTGCCAGTAATAGTATTAATTAAACAAATGAGATATAACGCATTAATTAGTGAGCTTTAGATACGCTGGTAGGCCGACTTTGGTACTTTTGAACACAACTCTAACTGTTAGAAATGGGGTGGTATTGATTTTCTCATCCAACTCTCTGCAAAGTAGCTACTGTGCGAAACGTTTAATTATCTCTGCTGTCAATATTTGAAGAAAAAAACACAACATAAATGCGTCTTCTTGTTTTTTCACACAGCTAAACTCCTTTTACCACTTTTCAAACATGTGTGAACGGGTAGCTGGAGAGAATATCAGAAATGTTATCTATCTTATAGTCTTCTTTATCTGAGTTTATTGTTAGCTTTGTTTACTTATTCACAATGTTTTTTTTGTATTGCCAGTTTATTTGATTCTCTTTTAACTTTGCTTCCGTGAAGCACTTTGTATTTGTGTTTTGTGAGGTGCTATGCAGATATTATGTAGAATTATTCTAACTTACTTCCTCCTTAATTTCTGTGGTAGACTGCAGCTGTCAGTCCTGAGAGAAAACCACCTTCTCCAGGGCCGGCACGCCCGCCTCCTCCCTGCATCGACTACGCAAGACGTTCTAAAATGAAGCTACCCTCTGTGAAACAGGTAAACATAGTTTCAAGTTAATAAAATAGTACAGGTCAATTAAATTAAATAGAATATAATAGAAACAGTGCAGAATAGTCTATATGCAGTAATTGGACTATTGATAAGTTGCAAACAGATGAATGTTATGGATGTTCTTTCAAAAGTTCAGGTGTTTAACATTCTTATGGCCTGTGGGATGAAACTGTCTTCACATACTTCACCTCCTCCATCGTTTCAACACTTGTTTGGCATCTTACATAAACATCTGAAGGCACCTTTAAATCACCAGTTCATGAATCAAAATGTTGGTTTTTCTGTCTTTTCAATATTTTCTTGGATAGAGCTCAACTGATGAGAGTGCGCAATCCACACCCACCTACGTCAGCTTCGTGCAACCCTCTTCAACTGTTTCTGATGGAGAGGTGAGTTCCCGCTGGAGCTCAGTAACCTGCATGATAAGAAAAGTTGTAATACATTCAATTATTTGCTTACTTTCACCTGCATTATGCAACCATAATCGATATCATTTCAGGTCACATACAGCCCAGACAGACCAGCAGTTCCGCCTCGGATCTGGGCTTCCTCCCTGACTCGCTCTAAGTCGATGCCGGAAACCTCGCCTACACAGGTATGAGAGACACTGCAGGCTACAGGTGATGGACCGGTTCCAAAACAATAACAAAAGGGGCTGAAACACTTGCGTTTGTCATGCAGTCATGGAAAATCAAATGCGTAAGGGTTGACTGGCATGCATTTTACGCTGTTCAGTCTGTGTGGAATGCAGAAACAAAGGAGACAGTCCAAGTGCAGTTTCTGCTCTCAACAGGAAGTGAGCTCTCCCTTTGGTGCACCTAGTTTATTTTGCATGGGCAGATTATCAAACAATGGGCCCCTGGGAACAGCTAGGCAAAAGGGCCCACCACCTCTGGCAATCAGACTGTATATATAAATACACTCTGAATGAGTTGTTTAGTGTCTTTGTGTTGATTTTTTGTGCCTCTCTCTGGTCAATATGTATTTTGTAATTGTTTTGGTCAATATGTATTTTGTAATTGTTTTGGTCAATTTGAGGTTCTTTATAATTGTTTTGTGTGTCTTTGTAGTCTTTTGTGGTCATTTTGAGTCTCGTTGTAGTTGTATTGTTTGTCCTTGCCGTTGTTACACATTTCTTTGTAGTCCTTTTGAGTCTTTGTGTAGTTGTTTTATGTCAGTTTATGGTTATTTGGAGCTCTCTGTAGTCTTTTGTGGTCATTTTGAGTCTCGTTGTAGGGTTATTACTTACTTAATCCTCTCTGTCCCCTCCTCTGGCATAAGGCCACATGGTCTCCCTCCTTTATTTCACCTAAAACTACAACCTCATGGTGACGTTAGAGGGATGGCAGTCGGATTCATTATTTCGCCTAAATGTCTTTATCTAACAATGACAGACTGGCACAGACAAACAATATCAAAAGTATAGAGCGAAGACACTAACATGGCTGAATATTTAGTATTTGTTTCCGTAGCAAGATGTTGTTTCTGCAGTTGTGTGAAAGTGTTATTTTTTTCTTTATCTATACAGACCAGACCACCCCCACCTTGTTTCACCCCGCCTCCCCCACCTTCAATATATACAGATTCGGAGTCGATTTACAGTGAGATCGAGCACTACCTGGACGTCCTGCCAGAGGATGAAGATAAGATAGTAAGAGAAACAACACACACTGTTTCCTTATCTTGTTTAGTTAAGACTTTCCACTTCCACCTCAACCCAGTTGTACATTTAAAAAAATTATAATCTGGTCAGATAAAGGGGCATGGACCTTTTTACTGAGCTCAATATAAACTTGGAGTGTATATGTTACTATACAGGATGCATCTATGCGTGCTGTATACTGCACATATACACTCATATACTGTGTTGACAACTCCTCAGCTCCATAAGGAGTGTATCAGTACGTTGTGAATTTAGTCTCCTGTTGTCCGTAGGATTTTATTTTTCTATGATTATTGATTTACATAATCTTACAGGATATTCTCCAGGTTAAAGATAGGAAAATAAAGAAGTAAATACAATTGCGAAAAGAGAAGGGTAACATTTGGCTCTATATCTCTGTGTGTTTATGTGTGTATGGAGTGTGTGCGAGCTACCTGTGGGGCTCTGAGCCGATACAGTGCTCGCAGAAACTGTCACATCGTCCTGTGCTCCCACTCCCACTGGAGGGAGGAGAGGTGCGAGGGGCTGTGCGACACACAGTGAGCCACTGCGAAACCTGAACATGGACACACACACACACACACACACACACACACACACACACACACACACACACACACACACACACACACACACACTTTCATTTATTTCTAATCCATTAATATCTGTTTGTTCAACACTTGTAGACTGTGACTTCAGACAGGCCAACGTTTCGCTACCAGAGTGGCATCTCCACTTCTCGTCAACCGTCCACAGACGACAAAGAGGTACGCTTTTCTAAATGGATCACTTGCTCCACTCCTTAACCTCAAACTAAACTGTGATTTTGCATGTTTTAAAAAAATGAAAAACTCATCTGTTTTTCACAGGACATTATCGGGATGTGTCGATGGTTGAAAAGAGTCTCAAGTAAGTGCAACATAGTTTTCTAGATATTCTGGCATTTTCTTGATGAATTAAGAGGCAATATTAATGTATATAGTTTATACAGTGTATAGTGTCTATATTCTTTGGGGAAGAAATGTCCAATAAATAAATAAAAACCATGCAGTAAGTGAGAGAGAAGAGCACGATCAAAGTGGGCCACCCAATGCGTGGGCCATCCAAATAGGTTAAGGGGCCTTTGGCTTTTCTTGCCGGGTTTCTGTGGGAAACACTGGTATATATATTCTCTATCTTGTAGAGGTCCTCTGGTCTAATGTATCTCTGTTCTGTCACTCCAACAGAATCTGACTGCATGACTCCGTCACTGTATGGCCTCAGTATAGAGGAGGAAATCAGGTAAACACACGATCAACCCCTTCTTTGCAGTAACAACATCATTTTGGTGCAATGATCTCCATTATACAATATTTATGGAAACTTAAAGTGTAGTTTTTACTTTTTCTGATTAAAATAAGGAAAGTTAGAGGAATCATTTGAAACAACTTAACTTCTAATTGACAACATGACCTTTTGCATAACATTGTAGGCGTAATAATCAAGGTTAAAAGGCTAAAACATCACATTTAAAGGTTGAGGTAGATTGGAATCAGAATATCAAATAAATAACAGAAAATTCAATAAAAACATGTATGTGAAAATAGGAAATTAAGTAAAAATAGCAGGAAAAGATAAAAAATACATTAAAATGTAATTAAATGAAAATATTTATAAAAACATCAGACGTGAAATACAATTTGTTTTTACAATTAAAGATAATTTAGATAACAATAGTTATGGAAAAAATAAAACATAAGAAGTACTTATGTGTGTACAGTATATACAGTGAAAACATATTTATTTCGCTGTCGCTGTGCAGGTCATTCAACGAGAGAGCGATGAATGTGAAAAAGGCCCTGCGTCTCTACAACCTCCTGATGATGAAACGCAGCGACTGCATGAAGAACATCATCACAGAGTTCAGCACCATCTCAGAGAGCCTGGACAAGATGCAGAAGAAAACCAAAACCATGGACATCGCCGGAGGAACCACGGGCGCTGTGGGAGGAGTGACCGCAGTCCTGGGCATCGCCTTCGCTCCGATGACCTTGGGGGCCTCGCTGATCGCTACAGCTGTTGGAGCCGGCATGTTGGCGTCCGCTGGAGGCATGGGGGCCCACACTGCAAAGACCAACAAGAAGAAGGTGGTGAACAGGATGACAGTGGAGAAACTAATGTACGACTACAAGGGAAATGTGGTCGAGCCGGAGCTTTGTCTGGGTTTTATCCTCTCTGGGATGAACGAGCTACGAAGGCACGAAATCGCCAGGATTCAGAGGGCCGGAGCCCAGACTGACGCTCTGAAAGTGGCTCATCTGGCACAGACGGTGTTTAACATGAACTACGATAGGAGGTTGTCGGTTCCACACATGGGAGGGATGTCATCTGAGAGACTGCTGATGGCGTTTGCAAAAGATATGGATCTGTATTTCACAGAAAAGGAAGGGCAGAAGCTGAAGAAGTCCATTAAGAGCAAGTTTTCCGGTAGAGTTCGTCTGCTGTCGGAAAATCTGAAGGAGGAACTGAACCAGATGATTCGCCTCTGGGAGAAGTTTGTTTGAATCAAAATACTGTGTGTGTGTGTGTGTGTGTGTGTGTGTGTGTGTGTGTGTGTGTGTGTGTGTGTGTGTGTGTGTGTGTGTGTGTGTGTGTGAGAGAAAGTTGAATTGTGTAACTGGAGAAGACATGCCTTATTTAGTTTCTTTTTGTCCTATTGGTTTTGTCTAAATGTATTTATGCTGCTTTTTAAAAATATATTTATTGATGTACAGTACTTTTGTCAACTCTATGGTTTTTAAATGTGCTGGATTGGATTGGATTTACTAATTATATTTTAATAAACATTTAATATATTTATTTTTAACGTGTTGTCTGCAATTATTATCTTGTAACGCACTTTGTCACTTAGTTTTAAAATGTGCCGTAACAATAGATTATTATCATATTTAAAACATATTATTTTAACAGACTACATTTGCACGATGAGTAAAACTCATTTAAATCAGGTCTCATAGCGGCAGCAGCAATAAGAGACAAGGTAAAACAGGATAGGGCAGCTAAGTGTATTCATGTATGGTACACAAAGGAATGTAAGAATATACAAAATAAGTACAAATAAGTACAATTATTGTACAAAGTACAACAATATAATATATAGACTTCAGATATATAGAATATACATACACATATATGTTTTTTTTACTGTGTATATACATTTTTAAATTCTAATGATTATTTTAATTATTTTTTTATCTATCTATCTAGAAATAGGTACATCTGATAAATATAAACGGATGTGAATAATTATTACTATGATAAATATATATAAACGTTTATGCGAGTTACATACAATATCCTAAAACACAACCAGTAATACCTGTACCAGGGATTACTTTTTCGGACGGGAGCAAAGAACTCAAGGAATGTGGAAGACAAACAGACTGGCGGAGTGATATCGTCTGCAATGCGGAAGGATACAGCCAGTCCTCGCTTGAAGTATATATGCACAGCCGCACGACCTACGCCATTTTCCCTTCAGAGAAACAACAAACATTAACATCGTCGATCATCGCTACCTCTGGCGAAATGGCAGCGTGAAAGTGTGCCGCGACCTAGCAGCAGCCAACAAAACAGTGCATCCAACAAGTGCACTAAGTCACTTCAAATTCAGCAAACATGTCGTAAGTATTATTTTATTATTATTATTATTAAGTAATATTTGGTCGATGACAGCTGTTCGGCCTAGCGTGGCCGCGCGCCTCGAGAGCGTGACGTTCCCGCGGGCGCGACATTGTATCACATTTCAATTAAGATTATTTTTGACACTTTAAACTAAGATTTACTTTATCTAAATGGTCGAATTGCTAGCTAGATAATAGGATTATCTACCGGGGTGACGCAACACCTCACATGAGTTAAAGTTACATTTTGTTCCTTAATCAAAGTAATTAGACCATGTTATCCAATCTAATCAAACGACAGCTTCGATACATTTGTTAAATATATTCAGTGTTATTGTCATAGGTGGCAACGTGGCAGCTGGCAAAGTGGTTAATTTCCTCTGTGTGTTAAAATGGCGGCTTGTGAAGGCGTATAAGGACAAAAGTGTGGCTGCTTATAAAGAGGGAGGGTGACGTCATGTGAGGAGACAGGCTGACGTCAGAGTCACAAGACTTGGAGCAGAGTGGGAGCACGTGATGTGAAGCACTGCAAGGGGGGGCGGTGTTAAGCCAAAATGAGATCAGAATCATTATTTTTGACACTATGTTATTAATACTAGTATTATTTAACCAACTATTTATATTGTTGAAACTTTTAAATCTGAATAATCACATTTTTAGACAAGCTATTTTTTATTTTTTTTTCTAAGTTACTGTAATGTTTTGCCCTTATTATTATTATT
>NW_011335199.1:25735-33984 GCF_000735185.1 Notothenia coriiceps | reverse complement strand
ACTTTAATATATTTAAGAAAAAAAAAATCTTGTGTGCCTTTATTGGAGATGAAGAGTTGAAAGGGGGAGATAGAAGGGATGACATTGCCTGAAATGTTCGGCTCTCTCAGGAGTCCAACCCTCTAACTTGGCAGCGGACACCTCTAGATAGGCTTTATTAACTTCATTATGTTTCTAATGATCTGATTTTCACCCACAAATGTCTTCTCTTCCCCATCCCCAGGTCCTTCTTGGAAACCCTCACCACTGCTGCTTACAACAGCATAAAAGACTTCAAACCCTTCCTATCACGGTCCCCTCTCGTGACCAACAACAGCCACTATGACCACGATGATGACCAACTCACTGTTTGGCCTGGAAGACATGGAGGCCCTTCTCTGGGCTCCTTCCTCTCCCATGGCTGACCTCATCACCTTCCCCTCTTCACGCCCTGACCTCAAAGATCAACAGGAAGTAGGAGGAGGAGGAGGAGGAACCTCATTGGTTGGGGACACGTCACCTGTGTCGCCCCTCAGCTCCTCATCGCTGTCCACTTCCTCCTCCCCTCCTCCATTTTATTCCCCTCCTCCCTCGCCGTCCTCCCTCCTCCTGCAGGGGGACAAAGATGGGATGGAGTCTGACCTGCTGTCCCTCCCCTGGTTGGGCCACACCGGTCACCTGAGACAGAACTCAGTCTCAGATGACATAAAAGGTAATAATAGAAATTTAAAAAAGCCTTATGTGTATTAGGGCTTCTTGATTATGGCAAAAATCATTATCTCGATTATTTAGATAAATAATTGATATCACGATTATTAAAAACGATTATCAATTTACTTTGAAAACATCCATTTATTAAAAAGAAAAATGTGAACAGTTGATTACCCTGAATTTTAAGTATAATTCAACTGAAAAACCAATAAAAAAAATTATTTAAAAAATAAAATAAATAATCGTTTCATTTCGATTATGTTGTTTTCATAATCGTTGCAAGCCAAAATCTTAATTGCGATTTAAAATGCGATTAATTGAGCAGCCCTAATGTGTATAGGACTTTTCATACACAGGATGCAGCTAAAAGTGATTGAGCACACAACATAAGACAGACAGAAAATAAGGCTCTCAATTGTCAAATATTAAGACCTATTAGGAAACATCCAGCATATACATGATAACATTTGAAATAATATAATAACGGCAATGAAACAATACAAAAGTTAACAACATTTTGCTAATTAAAAGCTAGAAATGTGGGTTTGTGTCCGTTGTTAATCCCCTGCCTTCTCTGCCCCCACAGAGGATGTGTTCGGTGACTTCGACTGGATGGCAGAGAGGGTGGATCTGAGCGATTTCGACCTGGACTCTCTGATCCCCGACGAAGACTCCCCCAGCTGCTCAGAAGACCTCCTCGCCTCCCTCGACTGCCCCATGGAGCTTGACTCCCTCCCACTGCCCACTCTCCCAAATCTCCCCTCTGCTTCTCTTCCAAGTATCCCTCCTCCCCCCACTGTGTGCTCAGATCCTCCCGTTGTTATTACACTGGATGAGCCTGAATGCTACTTTGATGACCAGGACGTTCCCCTGTGCGTCCCGGAGCTGGAAATCAAATCCGAGCCCGCATCTCCAGATCCTGCGTCCCCATTGGTCGATTCTCCCTCCTCCCCGGCCTACACCTTAGATTTGGGCAGTGAAGTGGACGTTTCGGAGTGCGAGGTGAAGCCGATGGTGGCTCCAGTCGTCCCTCAAGTCATCCCTCAAGTCGTCCCTCAAGTCGCCAGGATAGTGCTCTCCCTGTCCCCCACCCGAATCCTCCTGGTTTTGGCCCCTAAACAGGAAATCGGCATCACCACTGTAACCGCCACGTCGCAGATCGTTCATTCCTCCTCCTCCCCTCCGCCAAAACCCTCCCCCAGAAGCAGACCCTACCCAGAGCCTGCATGTAGAACCAGCCCGCCGCTGTCTCCCAGCGCCAAAGTCAAGCCACAAGGTCGGGAAGGCGACGAAAAGACGTCCTTCAAAGCACCGAAGGCGAAGAAACTGAAGAAGATGGAGCAGAATAAGACGGCTGCCACGCGGTACCGGCAGAAGAAGAGGAGCGAGCAGGAAACGCAGTCTGAGGAGCACACGCGGCTGGAGAGGAAGAACATGGAGCTGACGGAGAAAGCCGAATCCATGGCCCGGGAGATCGAGTACCTGAAGGAGCTGATGGAGGAGGTGCGAACGGCAAGGGGCAAAAAAGCTGACCCCTAGTGGCCGGTAGATGAAGTGTGTATGAGAGAAAGTGACAATGAGAAAGTGGGCTTTATTACTTTTTAAGAATGAGCATCAGTAAAGCATGTGTTCTGTCCACACAGTATGGACACACCTCCTTTTTAATACACTGGTATTAAATATAAACGACAGAGTATGGAAACAAGTATTTTCCATTCAGTATATCAACTTGTGTGTTTTTTTTAATGTATGTATTCTATTTCTGGATCCTACAAGCCTGCCAGTAAGATGTATTTTAAATGATGATGTATTATAGTGAAATTGGACCATCTCTTAATAAAGAGTCTTAAACATAATTCAGTCTTTTGGTGTGACTTCAATAATTTTGTTTATATTATAAATAGTATATAATATATACTATTAATGCTACATGAATTCTACATGCATCACAATACATGAATGCTAGCTTATATGGCATGAACAGAAGGTTTAACATGCAAGCAATTGGGTGTGGTTAATAGTGGTGCATACAACACAGTATGAGGGAATAAGTAAAGGAGCAAAAATAGAACTATTATAAAAAGACAATATTTGTATAAGTATTTAACATTGAACAAAAATATTTACACGGAATATATAAAAAAAAAAAAAAAAGGACTGAAAATATGACAAATAAAACCAAGATTACATCACAGTGCAGAATCATGTTTATACATGAGAAGCATTTGGTGCATACATAAGCACAGTAAGAGGAATAAGGTTTAATTTACAACCTATTTTACCTGGCATATATTTAAGCAATCTCACGACAAAATCATGTACATCCAATGAAAAAATAAGGTATGAAATGAAGGAAACACATTTCAAGAGACTTATCATTGTACTGATATGTGTGTAAATGTTTGGCCTTTTATAATAAGACCTCAGAGTTTCATTATTCTGCTATATTTTCATGATAACAGTGATTCTGATGGGGACACCAAGTACTTTATAGTGATATTGACCCAGATGTGAGCGTCCCGTTCAATAAGTCCTTGCTACACATTATCCCTTACATGTTTGTAATTTCCGTTTGTTTGTTAGTTAATTTCGTAACGGACGTAATGTTAGTTAACGTTACGGTTGTAGCTTTCCTCAGACGCGGAGGGATACTGACTTGTGAAAATAACTACAATTCTACCTGTGATATACGCTCATTATCACGGCTAAGAACCAATCAGATTGCTTGATTTGACTTGTCCGTTTAATAAAAATACATAACAGTGCAGGTGACTTGTAGGCGATCTATGCATTTCACCTTAGTTTAGGTTGAGTTTTGCATGGGTTTCAGTCTTTAGAGTTTAACCCTGCCTCCAACAAAGAGTCTTTGTTCCCGGTCTGATAATACATAACAATGGACCTGTGGCTGTCCATCTGACTGGAGCCTCTAGACTAGGATAATGAAGCCCGCCTGACCAACAGCGTGCTGCAGACCCATGGATTCAATCACTGACAGTCATGTGAGGTCAATGCAACACAGAAACACGAAGCCCTTCTTTTGCACTAACAATGCCATTTTGTGTGTAATGGAAATGGTGATATTATAGCTTAAATAAAGTGTAATCTTCATAAAATGTCACTTTTGATAATAGGTATCCTAAGGTAGTGTATCCTTAGAGATGACAGATGTTTTGATGTTTTTGTGTGAGGGAGAGAAACTCCCTCTGGATGTTGTCGTGTCATGGGGGGGGGGGGGGGATGATGACTAAGGGAATTTAAGGGTGGGACCAGTTGGATATTCTCTACTCTATAGTGTGACTGTAATTGTTCTGGGTGCAGCACTTCTCTATCCTGTGAGGAGGAAGTAGCTCTGTTCCTACGTTTGCGATCGATTTCACTTGTATATCGACTTTCTTTATTACTTTATGATGAAATATAACAAAATAAAAACTTTGTCCATGATGAATCACTACTCTTAAGAATTTCCTCCACAGAAGGAACTTTGCAGACCATTTCCATGAACAAAAACTACACTACTGGAAAGGGAAACCCCCCAATAGTGCCCCATGTTTTTGAGCGTTATCCAAAGCCACTTACATACACTTCAAATTTGAGGATATACCTACTGTATGGGAGGAATTTGGGGTTAAGTATCTTGCCCAAGGACACTTCCACCGCTGACCCTCTGATATCTAATGAGCTAAAACCATTTAAGAACCAATATCAAATTCCACTTAATGAGCTGGATAAAGCAACATATTTTTCCATCCCTGTCCCGAAGCAGAACATTACATGAGGGTGTGTTGAATGGGAAAAAGTCCCATCCTTTTGCTGATGAAACACAGTACCACCAATTTCAGATCAAATGTCTTTGAATGTGATTTCTCCCTCTGCTGATATTTATTTCGAAGACACCAGAAGTGCATAATGTGCGCTTAAAACACTTCATTTGTCAAAGTCTGTGGGAGAATACGATACTCAGTGAGAGAGGGATAAAGAGAGTGCTGACCTCGGCACAGCTTGTATAATAATACCCAAAAGAAAGTGTGTGTGTGTGTGTGTGTGTGTGTGTGTGTGTGTGTGTGTGTGTGTGTGTGTGTGTGTGTGTGTGTGTGTGTGTGTGTGTGTGTGTGTGTGTGTGTGTGTGTGTGTTGTCAGCCAACAACAGACCCTGGCTGTGCATACAGTAATTGGTCCAGGCTTTCTTCCAGATAGCTCAGAGACGATCTTTATCTGGAGGAAGGCCAGAGTCAAGATGGTGCAGAGCTACTTACAATGGGATAAACATTTCCTCCAGAACAAAAGAGAAACATCTTGGCTAACTGTAAATACTTTCTCTGTAAATGCATTCATTTTTCATGGGAACCTTTTGGCTTCAGATTAACACTGTGACTATAACATTAAGCATCACAGTAAACATAAGGCTTAGTAGTAAACCATTGTACAATTTGTTTACCTTCCACTCTCCATTGTTGTATTAGAGAGAAAGAAGGTTAGATTAAGATGAATATGCTCTGAACTACATATTCACAAAAGGCCACATCCTTTTTCCTCATTTAAAGTTGGTTAAAACATAATGACATACAACACAAGGCAAGATCAACAAACCTGTACAGATTACAGCATATTATGCCTGCTGTGTCCTAACATGTTTGGCGAGATATACGTTAAATGTATTTGTTAAAAGCTTAAAAAGCTCAGTCTAAGTATCCTCATTACCATGGTTGGTATTCTGTGGTGAAGTCTGCTGACAAATCGGCCTGCCACAGCTACACCTAGTGACGATACAGCACAATTACTACTCCCACAACAATAATTGAATGTCTCTTAAAAGTCTAACTCTGCACTCTTATAGTCAAGATGGTGCCAATTCTATCAAAATTGCCTTTTTTTGCGTCATGACAGATTGAGTATGTGTTCACCCCCTATGTCTGTGTCTGCTTCCTGTCTCTGTGTTTTCCCTCCTGTTTGATTACTGATTCTCTTCACTTGGTGCCCTTGTGTTTTTCCTCCCTTGCCTTGCTGTGTCTTGTCCTTTGATTAGTTCTGCATGTATTTAAGTTCTCAAACTACTAATCTAAGATACTCATAAAAGCACTTGAAGTATGAAGTGACCGCAGTAACTGTAACCTTTGAGCAAAGCATTACATCCCCATTATTAATCAATCGATGCTTTCTACTGATCTGTGAAGGTTTTCATTGTCATTACCATGGGCTCGACTTTGTTAGAAACAGTGGTGCGGACAATTTCTCTATATTTAACATCAGCATAGCAGAAGACAAATGGGTGTCGTGTTGAACCTCGCGCACCTGAAGAACCAATGCATAGACCTCTGGACCAAAGCCAATGTCTTGCTGTGATTGAGAGTGAATTTGAACCTTTAAGCGCACAACGAGCAGTCGGGTATTGAGAACAGAAGAACATGACATGAGTAAAACATATATAAATGCATAAATACAGAATAAATACAGGAATAAATACACGTGAAAAAAAACTGAAATAAATACATTTAGAAATAAATCCAGGAATAAGTAAATAAATGTATAACTAAAAAAATACAAGTTGAGAATAAAACAGAACACACATATCTTTAATGTATTTCTATATTTATTTTTACGAACATTAATATAGGCTATTTTTTCATTTCTGTGTCTGTGCGTGTTTCACACAATGTTGTTCTGCTTGGTAGCCTTGTATTCTGTGGATACTGTGGGGGAAACTTCTGAAGCAATTGGAAACAGGACTCGGAGAGACACGAGGAGAGCTGGATCTTTGATGACAAACACTGATGGTTTATTTGGAGTTAAGGCAGGAGAATTGACAAGACAGGTGGTGTGTCACGAGTTGACACAGCGGTTGCCAAACCAATTCTGAAGAACTCTTTCTGCAGCTCGAGGTTTTATCTAGTTCGGAGTGTAACCAACATTCTTTATCAGTGAGACTAAACAAATATGGACCCTGAATCTAACTAGAGCTCTCGCCCATAGGAAAGAATGTGCGCCAGGGAACCTATACGTCCCTGAACAGTAAACTACCTCATGACGGCTTGTGCTCGGTCATAAGCTGCAACAACAATGCGCCCAAGCTGCTACTCCTTAAGAGAGATTGCAGCAATACCCAAGGAGTAGACCTGTGCCGTGAGAAAGGAGACAGTGAGAGGAGAAAACGATGAACTGGGTCGAAGGTTGAAAACCTAACCAAATTATTCCCTAACAATGTTAATAATTGAGTTTTTGGGAGAAGGGGTTGGATTAAATAAGTGAAAACTTCTTCTTACCCCTTTTCAGATTTGTGTGATTGCACTCGCCCCGACGCCCCCACCCTTTGAAAGCTTCTTCAGGTCCGAGAGTATCTCCGTGCTTCCTCCTCCGACCTCGAGACTACCTCAGTCACTAAGTTCTCTCCCTGTGCTCCTCTCGACCTCGTAGACCTACCGTTTGTGAACTGCCAAATAACCTCAATGTCGGCCTCTTAAAGTGTTCTTGTCCACCACAACAGTGCTCTAACTGTGTACGCCCAAACGGTTTTGGATTAAGACCTTTCTTGAGAAAGCGTTCGAGCCTCCAAAATTGATCTAAAAGTCATCACATTATTAAGTTGTAAAAAAGGTAGTCACTCTGATTTTCGTTCAGTACCGGGACTTAGGATTATCCTCGAACAAGCAGGTATCCTTTCTTACACGCGGGTCCCTTTGGAAGCAGGGGACTTGTCATTTGATGGAGTATCTGCCCCGACACGACCAGTATTGCACGATTGTTTTGTTACCGCGGGTTCCGAACCGATGAGGAAATTCTCTCTAACGTCGTTATGGGTTCTACAATTCTGGAACACGGCACTCTTCCATCTGTCCACTCTTCCCTCTTTTGCTACTTGACCCAGCCTTCCAACTTTTGGATTTGGTTTAATAAGGGATTGTTACATTTATTACTCAAAAACCTCTTTCCCCACCCTAAATTTATTCACTTTTGAAAGAAAGAATGGGGAAAAGTCTAACCACTAATTCCATAAAAAGTAAAAGTATTATATTAAACGATATTCAAGTTATTATACAAACAAAAAAAAAAAAAAAAAAAAAAAAAAAAAAAAGAAAAAAAAAAAAAAAAAAAAAAAAAAAAAAAAAAAAAAAAAAAAAAAAAAAAAAGAAATAATTAAACTATGACCGAACCATCAAACATATATTGTATTAAAGGGAAGTACAAAGTAAAGTCATATAATATTCAAAAACATAATACAAAATGCACAAGCTTCTATGTAAACTCTTTTCACGTTAGTAAAATCTCTTTTGTGAATATATGAACAAAACTCACCAAAGACCGCTTACACTCCTCATAACAATTACAAGGAGTGTAGCGTCTTTGAGTGAGTTTTTGTTCATATATTCACAAGGAGATTTTTACTAACGTGAAAAAGAAGTTTACATAAAGACTTGTGCATTTTGTTATATTGTTTTTTTGAATATTATATCGACTTTAACTTATGTACTCTTAATACTAATATATAGTATTGAGTTCGGTCATAGTTTAATTCATTTTGTTTGTCTAAATAACTGATATCGTTTAATTAATATACTTGTTAAACT
>NW_011335199.1:9424-25559 GCF_000735185.1 Notothenia coriiceps | reverse complement strand
ACACTCAGAGCTAACCTGTACTGGAGAGCACATGTGTTTTTAAAAAGCAGGAAATAAAAAAAGAACTCACCTTGTGATAAACCTACAAGAGAAAAAGCATTTGAGCTCCATACTATTTCAGAATTTAACTTTATCTCCGGTAGAATTCTGATCAGGCATTAGCTCCGCCTCATCTTTTTTTTTTTCAAGCTAAGGACCCAACATTGGCATTTCTCTANGAAAGACAGACAGACATCGAGATAGAAAGACAGACAGACAGACATATACATGGAAAGACAGATACACGGACAGACTGTCTTCTGTACTTTCTGCATGTAATACATGCAGAAAGTACAGAAGACAGTCTGTCCGTGTATCTGTCTTTCCATGTATATGTCTGTCTGTCTGTCTTTCTATCTCGATGTCTGTCTGTCTTTCTGTAACTATATTTTAGAGTTTAAAGCTTACTTTTACTCCACTACATTTATTTAATACCTTTAGTTACTTTACAGATCTGGACTAATGATGTGAAATATAATCAAGTGTTAAATCAGACTTTAGTTCCACATGGAGTAAATTCACAATCTACCCTGCAGTATACAAAGTCATTAAAACTAGCTGCACCTTTACCAGCTTTGAGAACACTTAAAGGGGACCTATCATGCCAAATGCACTTTGTGATGTCTTTTATACATAACTGTGTCCCTGGTGCGTCGGGGAACTCACGCAGCGTCAGAAAATAAAGCCCTCTCTCTTTTCCTCCGTACCCAAATCTTTTAAAAATTGGTGTACAACGAACGGATACAGATTTACATCTGTGACTGTCCATCCGCTCTCGACACACGCTTCACAAAAACTTCCTGGATTACTCGAACCGAGCTCCGAAGCCTCGGCGCAGTAACATCACAACCTGCTCTGCTCAACCCTGACAGTATGTCGTTAATCGGCTAATGTTCCTGTACAAAACGATACAGAGATTTCTATAATGTCAGTTTTATGGCTTTGAAAAAGGCCAAGACATGGCAAAGACAGACTAGGCAAGGCATGTTTTTATCCTATAGCCAAAACCCCGGTTTGCTCCTGAAGCAGTTGTTAATCCCGAGGCCCCTAGGCTATTTACCGGCTAGGAGTGAGGAGTCAGCATCAATTACGGTATTAAATAAAAATGCAATAAAAAAGGTTTTCAAAAATCACACAACCATAACAGGCCCTTGGATATAAAGTCATAAATATGACTGAAATATATTGGGCTAATGGTTACAGTTAAATGGGAGATTAGCTGCACACATGACCGAGCAAATGAAGAATATAAGAGGAGGAGATAATACGATAAAAATCTCAAAACACACAACATTATATATCCATATCTTTTATTGTCTGAGGATGAGCAAAACACTGATGTTGCAATCACCATTTAGGAAGGACAACACAGGAAGTAACATCACTTTGGCCACAGTAAAGTGGTAGAACTTACACAGTGTAAAATGCTTCGCAAAAAGCCGCACAACATAACATGTTTTACACTGTAAATATACACGGCATATACAATATATTCACAGGTGAGGTGGGACTCTAAGACTCCAAATGAATGTTTTCCTCATATCAAATTGTAAAGTCATGCTAGTCACTCAAAGTGCTGCGGTAGCCTACATCACTAGATGAAGCACAGAGTCAGTAAAGCACAGGGAAAGCAGTGTCAGTTTTTTTTATATTTAGACTACACCATTTGTAGAAAAAAACATTTCACAGCATGGCAGTGGTATCGGTCACATATTATATATACGGTTTTATTTGTACCTTTCAGAGTGTGAATTTTCTTTCGTCCACTTTTATCTTTTTTATTTTGCTGTAGAGGGATGTAATGAAACACCAGAAATTCACATTTAGCAAGAGTCAGAGGAATACGAAGTGAGGTTGCCTTCAACTCTATAGGCACCCGTTTATCTGCATGCGTTGTCTTAACATGCCGCTGAGAGCTGAGTATATATCTTTTTTTTTTCAAAACATCACTTTTTTAGACGTCTCACTGATGTAGAAAAAGGTAGTAAAAGCCCTATGAGAGCTCAAATGGTTCATGAGGTTATGTTGTTTCTGTAGCATGCGAAAGCTTGATGAAGCCTATAGGATACTGCCCTGCTGCATGGCTGCACAGTACTCCCACTCTCCCACTTTGATGCTGAGGCACGTAGCTGAATCTGCCTTGTCGATAAATGTATTGGATGCAGGATGACCAAAAAACAGTGAAGCAGAGCCAGCCCAAAGTTGCTCCGCAGGGATCTGAGACTGCACACAGTTTCAATTCAGCCTCTCCTGGAACTGTCCAGCGTGAACGCTACAGCAGAGGTGGGCTCAGAGTGATTTACTAAGATGGAATATTGTTTTTTCCAAGAACCAAAGGAACCAATTACAACCCAAGCGCAAACAGGGACTCTCTTTTACTTCCAGCTAACTACAGCAGATACTCAGAGAAAAGACTCCACTCTGAATTAATATGTGACTTACGTCTGCAGTTTTGCGTTAAGCGTTAATCAGCGTTTCTGTAAATGTACCAGATTTTGCCCTGGAGGAAGCAATTTAACCCTGACTCCCTGAGCAGAAACTAATCAAATGTTAATGATCATATTTGTAATATTGCTTATATCTAAATCCCTTAGTTTTTTCTTCTATTCAAAATGTAAATTCCAGTAAACATTTGAATTTTTTGTCACACTGTTCTTTTTTTGGATTTATATTCTTTCGTCCTCTTTCACTCAAACCATTTCCATTGAACCCTTTTTGATTCAAACTAATTCAAAGTGAATGACACTAATAATGGCACTTGATGTAGAAAGGGGTAACTAGTGTGAAATATATGTAGCGTTAACTACCTTGATGCGGTTCGTCTGGGTCTCTATTGACGGACACTGACGAACCGCGGTTATTTCTGGTATGCACCTTTCAAACCAATTACAGGTAGCGTACCTTTATGTGCAATTTTATTGGATAAAAAAACATTGTATTTCCTGTTTTGATGACTGGTAAACAAGTAGCCTATTTTCGCATTTACTACCGCTGAATTTGATGAATATACTGTTTGTCTGACCACAAATGACACATAATTAGCTAGCTAGCGCAACCCGGTAAACTGCCAGAAAGAAAGTCGTTCTCTGCTCCGTAGTTTTTTAGCGCATTAAGTGACGGATGGACCGCTTACAACCCATTTTATGTAACAAGATTAGCGTGAAAGCTCATTTGAATGAGCAAAACCAGCTAGCTTACTACACAGTCATTACATTAGTACAGTTTACAAAAGTGATACTTTAGCTAGCTAGCGCAACACGGTAGGAAACTGCCCGAAGATTAGCAGTCAGCTGCTCCATAGTTTCCTATCGCATGAGGTGACGTATTAACCGTTTACAATCCACCGTTGGCTCATTATCTGTGGCCAGAGATGCATGAACGCATGGTGAAATTAGCAAAACCAGCTAGCTAACTACACAGCCTCTAAATTAGTAAAAATGCACCAAATTGATATTTAAGCCACATACTCTAGTCACAGCATAGAGTACACAGTCAAGGCAACTGTATGAACAATTTGAATACAACCTTTACATCACCTTTTAACAACTTCTGGACTGTTTGAGTTTTGCCTTTGTGGACGCTAACTGACCTTTTAGAAGTTTGAAACAATGGCTTATCCTTGCAATGGTTTGATTGAGGAGCTAGGCCTTTAGGTGCAAACCCTCTCTTAGTCTTTCAACAACCAAAAGAGTCAAACTTAGTGCAGACATTAGTCCTACTGCCTAATCTTAGTGGTCATGATAATATTGTCTTTTTGGCTTTGATTTACTTGTATCAGTTGAATCTGAGGACATAGTTGGGATTATGAGTAATTCTTTACTCTGCAGTGTTGAAACAGGGTCTCTTAAGCAGCAGCAAATATCTGTGTACATGCTTGCGGACAGGGATCAGGCTCTGGTCCCTTGAAGCAGAAGCTGAATATTTCTCCTCCTCTTGGTTTGAGGAGATTTTGCACTTTCGGTCCGGGAAGAGCTTTTACTTAGCGATCAATTCAGTCTCTGTAACAAAAGAGCTACTATTAAGGAGACTCCCCGTTCCAAGCCATTTGTTTTCCTTTAAACTCTTTGGAATTGGAGTAGGATATCGAGAAGAGGTTTAAGTTACGTGAGGTGGTGTTTGGGCCTGTTGGAGACTTTCCACTTTCCATTGAGTGCGATGGTATCACTGAACCTGGCATCCTCGACAGTCGTCCTCAGGCTCCGTGTTGTCAGAGGAGTAAGAGCTCTCCTCACTCACTGTCAAACACAAGACGAATAATTAGAACAATATATAATAAGACTGTTTCAGTGATTAGACACAACCTTTAGACTTTAACACAAATGGTTTAACTTACACCACTCGGTCTGTATGGGGAGGAAGGCCTTGTCCCCGTTTTCTCTGATCATCTCCTCCATCTTATCCAGTAGCACTGACACACTCCTGTCCTTGCCAGGAATCTTACTGTCCAGGACGTGGTAATAGTTCCCGCAGAATTCAAGTAGTCTTTGCAGCTCCCGCCCGCCTCTAAGAATGTGCTCCTCTATGGGCGTGCGGCCAAGCCAATCACCACAACTGAACAGCACCATGGTGTGGAGGCACGCATTGTCCCCAAACAGAGTCTCTATGTGGGATAGGAGTGTCCGCCTCTTCCTGGCGGTGAGGGACGATACGACGGGAAGCACCAGCAGCAGGGTGTGGGGTCCGGGTCGCAGGAGGGCAGCTCCGCGCTGGGACTCCTGCCGGATGCGCTTCGGGGTCCGCCTCACCGAGAACCAGTCCCAGCCGGGGGTGTCGACGATTGTGATCCGACGGCCGGACACGAGAGCCTGCCTCCTCAAGCACAGCTCTGTCTCCTGACCCGACTCAAAGTACCGACGGCCCAGGATGGAGTTTCCAACCGAACTCTTTCCAACGCCCTTCCAGCCCAACAAGAGCAGTCTTAACTCTGTAGGATCAGAAAGACAGACAAAGAAAGAGTGGAATATTGAGCAAGAGATAGCGGGAAAAACAACATGAGATAATGAGAAATTGTCTAACTGTAAATCAAGAAATCTCTGTCAGTCTTTGTCAGTTTGTGTGCTTCGCATGTCTTTAGAACCGTTCATCCGATCCACTTCACACTTTGCAGAGTTTTGCGTGGGATCAAAGGGAGTGCCATTGAATGCTGTTCAATTTGGTGATGATTGCAATATAACAACTTTGTTGTTTGGCCTGTAACGTTTGAACCACAAGTCAAAGTCAAATAGTTTTCTTTTTTTCCCCTGGGTTCTTTGGGACTATAAACTGTACATGAGTAGTGGATGTAGTCCCTGTGATGTCACCCATTGGCCTTTGTAATAGAAACATATTGTACTCAATTGCTTACTTTAATAATATCATTGTGTGATTCTTATTTGCTAATGTTTATCTATATTTACTACTTCTCACACATCTTAGCTAAGCTTGGGAACATTGGTTACACTCTATGTGCACCAACAGTATGACTTTCAACTCAGGTGAACTGAGAACTTCCTGATATGGCCTCCCTAACTCCCTAAACTTCCAGAATGCTCCTTTCATTATCACCAAGCTTCACCCCTCCCTTTCTCCTCTCTCTGTGTTTACATATGCAACCCAAACTCTGCTCTTCGTCTTTCACTCTGCAGACTGTATGCTCTCTGTATGACTGACTGAACTTTCTTGTAAGAAATAAAACACGACAAAGACAGCTGAATGGTTTGATTCTCTATCCACATTTGATAAATACATTCCCACCACAGCCTTTGACTTATGGAGCACATTACAAACAAAATACATTTTAAGGTCACCTAAATCTTGCAATTACTTTTGTGAACTTGTAGCATGACAGGGAGAAAGTAAACACACCTACAGATTCCCTGAGAAAAAGGGGAGTGGCTAATCAAGCACCCCTGAGAGAAGCTGGAGGAAACCAATCAAGAAAATGATTGGCACCTGTGTGCTGTTAAAACGAGTCCGACGAAGGGACTGAAACACCTGACATTAAGTTAAAAAAAAAAATGAAGAAAATAAGTTAAGAGTGAAAATAATTACATTGTGCTTGTTCTTCATGCATATTTGCTTGGTTGGTTTTGTATATGCTCTGCAAGATTTATCCATCTGTCATATTGCCTTTGACTGTTTAAGTGTTTTATTTATTGAGGAACTATGTGAATGTATTTTGTACACATTTCATACACTTCATTCAGAGATAACCACCCACACACATCATTATGACTGATCTGCCACCTGCTTCAGGGTTGCCCTCAGTTTCACATGACCTAGAAGCCCCTGATGTTCAAACCCCAACATGTACTTATGGTGCAGGTAGTGCGCACTGTGAAAGGGTTAAAGTTGTGGAAAACACGGGACAACACCCAAACACTTCGATGCCCTGTAGTAGCAACCTGTCAATCTTTGCTACTACTCCAACCAAAGTTCAGCATTATCCCCATATTTAGTATGGAACATCGGAAATATATACAGAAAACATTCCAGATTAGGTCCCATTTGGCCCATAGTTGGCGTTGTAGCAGCATCTTTAATTATAAAGGAATTAATCCCTGTCTGTCTATGTATGTATGATTGTCCTCAGAATGTCTCGAGAACCATTGATCCAATCAACTTCACACTTGACGTTGTTTTGCTGAGAACCCAAGGGATTCAGTGTCGATTTTGAAGTCTATTGGATGAACGGTTCTCGAAATTGCTGTGGTAAGCACTTCCAGGGGCTGAGTAATTGGCCTGCGTGGTACAGGCATGCACTGCTCATGGCCTCCCTCCAACTGACCACTGCATTAGTTAGGAATAAAGAGAGAAATATTGATTGATAATGAGTAAGCTGTTTCCTGGAACACCAATACTGGAGTTTTGTTTTCTCTGGAGCAGCATTATGACAAGTGGCACTCATCTGTCTACTTCTCCACATGACTAACTCACTTGGACAAATGAATACACTCTGACACACACACGACCCCCTCATACCTCTGGGAGGTCCTCCGATCATCTGATCCCTCTGCCTCGCATGTTCCTCCATCCTCATCGTCTCCTCCTCCAGAGCTCGTCGGGCCTGCTCTTCCTCCAGTAAAATCAACTCGTTCACCTCAAAGTACCAGCCTGCGTGGCAGCAACAATAAATTATCCACTGTTCGCCCATTAATAATGCAAAACCTACTTAATATTAATGTCAAAACAAACCTTGGTTGTCAGTGATCATCTCCTCAACCTTTTCCATCAGCTCGGGAACCTGCGTGTTGTCTTCAGTTTCTTTACGAGTGTTATCAAAGGCATGATACCTGAAGGTGGAAAAAAAACGTGTTTCAGATTAAGTTCACTTTACTCAAGATGATGGGTCCTTCTCATGAATAAACAGTAATTTTCACTTTCAGTGGGCGTAGAGCTTTAACTTAGCAATCAGTTCGGACTTCGTAAACAAAAAATCTCCCCTGACTAGACTCTCTGTTCCAAGAGATTTGTTTTCCCCTGAGAATCTTTAGAACTGGTAAGTGGTGTTTGGACATGTTGGAGACTTTCCACTTTCCTTTTACTGCAGCTGGCCCTGAAATTAAAATATGAAAACTTGAAAAACAAAACAAAGACTGGCAATATCTTGGAGGTTATCACAGCTTAGGTTTGAAACTTAAACCCTCAAAATATAAAGTGAACATTGTAGGACTGGGTGTTTTACAATCTGAACTGTATGAATGACTACAAGTCAGAATATCTCCACCTCTGCAGCAATACTAAGCCGCCGGAGTACCCCTTAAATCTAAGTTTAATGGTTTATAACATGAGATGTGTACAGTTGGCGAGGCCAGCCTGTGAAAAAGGTGCTCCACCTACATTAACCACAATGCAACTTGGCCGTCCAAACCTCTGTCAGAGATAGGGTGTGTTATGCTAGTTGTAGATTCTGTTGCTCCATCCCCTCAGATTTAATCCATTTACAAACTTGTAGTCTTCAGCCCCAACTAAAGCTGACTCAAATTACATCTCTTAAAGCAATTAATCAGATTGGAAGCGTATTTTAACTGGACTAGGAAAAAAAGGGCCCTTTATCATACACGCAGTAGTACTCACCAAGAGCCGTACAGAGACTTTGACAATTGACAATGTCCATTTAACTGCTGCTACAACCACAATATTCAGTAATTATTCAAACAGCCAAGGGGTGGTTATGTTTTCGGTTTGGTTGGTTTGGCAGCAGGATTGCGTAAAAGCTATGGGCGACGTTTTAATAACACTTGGTGGAAGAGTGTAGCACAGGCCAAGAAAGAACCCATTACATTTAGAAGCAGATACACAAATTATTTTTCACTTTCATTAACATTGGGAGATAGTACATTTGTCCTTGGTGTAGGTCTTTGTTCTCTGAGTGCTCTTTTAGTTTGTGATTTGTTCCGCTTAAACTAACACAGACAAGACAGAGAAAGAGTGTCTTTGTTAAGGATCAATTTCCAGGGGAACTCAGAGAGAATGAAAGAGAAACATTGTACCTGCTGCCGCATCTCTCCACCAGCCACTGCAGGGCCTCTCCAGTGTTGGCGATGTGTTCCTCAATGAAGACCTCTTTAGGCAGCTTGTCCACCCCAGTAAAGACCACCATAGAATACCTCCAGGTCCCTCCTCCCAGGGCCCCCAGCTGCTCATCTGCTGCCCTCTTCTCGGTCTCCGTGAAGGGCTGGGTGACCGACACCACCAGCAGGATGGCGTGGGGTCCAGGAGGGCAGAGGATGGCCCCCATGCAGGGCCCCTCGCTGTCCAGGCTTTGCGGAGGCAGTGCTGGGTTCTCCGACTCGGCTCCGGCGTTCTCTTCGGGGTCGGGTTCTGTGTTTTCCACCACTGGGTCGCTGGGGATGGCCCATGGCGGGGTGTCCACCACGGTGACCCGCCGCCCGTAGATCTCCGTCTGACCCACGTTGCTGTGGGTCGTCTCCGTCGCAACATCGAAGACTTCATCTCCCAGGATGCTGTTGGCCGTGGAGGTCTTACCGGACTGAGGCCCCCCCAGGATCAGGAGTCTGCGCTCAGGGGGCTGTCGGCTTCTGGGGTCCCCTGTTGAAACACAGTGTGGTCAAATGTATCTCTGTTTGGCCCCTTTATTCAGTTGGATAACCTTTTGTGCTTCGGGTTAGGTAAATGGATTCACTTTGTTTTGGAGGTCCAATATGGAGCCTTGCCCGGGGCTGGAATTTGGCCGATAGTGTTTATTTGATAGATTGTCTACATTGTAATCTTTCACTGTCAATGTCTATATATTGTACATTTTAGTTCTGTTTTTGTATGTTGAGATGTTTCTATTTTAGGTTTATGTTTGTTTATTTTCTACTCTTTTTCATATTCAAATGATAACAATACCATATTTTAAAAAGCTGCTGTGACGAAACGTTTTACCAAATTGGTATTAACAAACAAAATCGTATCTTTATCTTACTTTCCTTTTTTCCCAGGTTTCTATATGAGGGCATGAATCCAGAGCTCAGGTGAGAGCGGTAACATACATTATTTTGTCCACACATACAGAACACTTTCTTTTGTTTGTCTCTAGTTATAGCAAGCTATTGAGGCTGTTGTATGTATACTTTGCTTTTCAATTAAACGTTTATCTCTTTGCTCCCTTTTTGGATCTCTTTTGAAGGCGTGTCTAACTGCAAACATCCTACCTGGAGACTCGAGTCTCGTTCGGTTCTAAGATTATATGTGAGGTTCCCCACAAGGATGTGTTGATTTTATTTTCTGACTTTGGCCCCTAGAGGAAATGATCCTGATCCTTTGGTTTGTTCTAATCTGTCTCCAAAGTTTGTTCTTGTCCAAGTTTTTTTGTGTTCTCCTGCATTCTTAGTACTCTAGTGTTTTCAATCTCCCCTGTATCCACTATCCTCACTCTCTAGATTTTCCTCTTCTTATCTGAGCTCCTTGTTACCTCATACCTCTTATACCTCCTTTTCCTCGCCCCCTCTTTCACTCTTGTCCTCATCCCCTTCTCTCCCCTTAATCTGTTCCTAGCTTTTGGAAAGAATTGGGTCAGAAAAGCGACAGACTTTGGACTCCTTCCAAAGAGAGTGACATGTGGACACAATATGATTTAGCAATCACATGAAGAGGATACATGTTTTGATAAACGGCGTCACAGATATGAATGTTCACCAGGAAGGCAAGAGGGTGGATGCCCGCTCTGTGTGAATATGTCAAGAGGGAGGAACATAGAGTGAGGAAAGTTAATTGATTTACCCCCATTACTCATCACTGCTGACACTTTCGATGGAAACACAGGAAGTTATTCCCAGCAACAGTTTCCCAGTATTGAGGATGTTTTGGTTGCGTGAACATGAAATGGCTGTGAGGGTTTACCCCGGATGCTGCTGTGACTGAATGATGAGTGATGGGGGCGGAAGGTGTGCAGCAAAGGATGAAAACCTACTCACCAGTGTCAGAGGCAGAGGACACAGCAGCCATCTTGTGTGTTGAACCTCTGGCTTCCTCCTCCTCGGCCCCCCTCCTCCTTCTCCTTCTCGCCTCCACGGTTGGATTCCTCTTTTAGCCTCTTCAGAAAGCGACGGATCCTGAGTGGTGTTTGAAAGGCTGGCAGCTCGAATGCTTCTCGACTCTCTCTTTCTCCCTTACCCTCATTCTACTGCAGTGTAACCCACTCTATCGTCTGTGTACCCCTGCCTCCCTCTGCCATTCAACCTCTCCGCCTCTTTCTCTTTAGTAAAACAAACCTATTACCCTCCACACCCCCTCAAAACCACTATGGCTCCTTTTTTTTCTCGTCCTTTCCCTTCTGCAGCTCTTCTCCTCGTCTCCCTTTTTTGTCTATTTTATCTGCCAGAGCTAGAGGGGAGAGATTGTGCAATGCAGGAGTCTGGTAGCCAAATCCACCCGTGCTGCAGCAGCTCCAAGAAGATGTCTCGTCATTTTTTTCCTGAGGAAATACAGAGAGCTGGTCCTCCCACTTGCTCGTATCACACAGCAGCAGCAGCAGCAGCAGCAGCAACAGCGTGGCACTGTATGCAGACTGCAGTCAGGAGGACAGATAGAAAGATGGATAGACAGAGAAAGAGAGGGAGAGAATGAAAGAGAATAAGGAAAGGAGGGGGGCAGAAAGGGAGCACTCTGTTCTCTGTTTACAGCTGGATGTATTCCCCAGCTGCTGCATCATCGTGCACAAACACAACTATTTATATGAAGCCTGCAGACATCAAAAACATTTTTGTGAAGCAGGGAGGGGATGTGGGCTATACGGCATGAATGAATTGAAATATTGATATAAGACATACAGCCAAAGCTTATATGATACATAACACCTTCAATAAATAGCATCTTATTGTGATACTTGCTATGAATTTAAAGCCCTGATTGTGAGTCATTTCTAACAGATGGTGGGTATACTCATTATAAATCACCCTGAATGTTTGAGCTCATCCTTGGCTCCTGAACAGGTTCATTATGCACGCTATATGGCGAGATACATTCAAGGACCCAAAATCACGTGTTTAACCAACATATGGTTATTATTTTCTTCATAGTGCATACATAATATTTTAAAACCTCTAAAATGTTCTAACCGTTGACGTACTCTCACGTAATGGGGCGTTGTTTCAACTCTGTTGCGTCCGGTTGCGTCGCAGCTGTTTTTAAACAAACACTTTAATTAGACTTGCCACTCTGCCGTAAACCGATAGAAAGTGTCGCACGCTGACCTCACGCCGTACGTCGTCGTGTACTGTCGCAAACCTCTCTCCATGTGATGCTACAATCTGCAGTCGGCTACTTCGGATGCTAGTGTGTGTGTGTGTGTGTGAAGGTGCAGAGCAGACTTTAGTGTTTTAGCAGACTAAACCCCGTTTAACAAACATGGAGGCAGCCGACGAGTTCATGAAGTACCGTTCACCACTGGTGTCCAGGTATGCTAGCAAGGAAATGGCCTACAACTTCAGTGACAGGAAGAAATTCACCACCTGGAGGAAGCTGTGGATCTATCTGGCCAAGGCTGAGAAGGTTTGACACATTGAAGCTGCAAAAATAACAAAGCTAGCTTGTGCCCTTTCTTGTTTATATGCACAATATGTCATGCTTTGTAAGTGAACTAAAGTTTGCGACCTTTAGAGAGCACTATCAAGTTCCCTCTATATATAGTTTTAAGGAGGGACAGCCTTTGGGAAGTTTCTGCATGATGCATGTCACTATAAGTGCTATCTCTGCTCCTTGTACCATACAACTGGGAACTAAACACATAATATAAAGTATCAAGACAATCTATAAAGGCAACAAATACAACAGTTTATCAGAAATCGTGTTATTTTTCAAGTTCAAAAGTTATACAACTCTCAGAAACCATGAATACATTTAGATTGTAACCTCACTTACAAACACAATGAACATTTACTTATTTAATCATACGTTTTAACTTCTAGTTATAGAGGAAAATGAGGTATATACAACTAAAAACGTGTACATTTGTATTTTAGTATACCAGATACTAATGGACTATTCTATAAGATGGAGTCTCGTAAGAAAACAGGTTATATTGAACTTCATTTCTGTTTTACACCAAATATCATGTTTGCGTTCTTTACAATGATAACCATTGACAGAAAATGTTGGCAAAAATCCACCAGCATCACTGCAACAAGCCATAAAAATGTTTCTGGTTTAGTTTTTTTGGCACTTATGCAATATACAGATTTATACATTGTCAAAGTCAAAGTCAGCTTTATTGTCAAAATTACTACATGTGTTATACATCCAGAAATCTCGAGATACCGTTTCCCGCAGTCCCACAGTGTGACATATATATACATAAAACAAAACAAAAAGGGCCTAGATAAACAGGGTATACAATTTTTTAAATGTTAATAATTTATTTAAAATGTTAAAAGTACAGTTTCAGTGCAGTAGCAGGTCCGCTTAAGTAGCTTCTTTAAATCTTCTTAACCTTCACTGTCTGACAGTATCACACATGCATATCCTCTGTATCAGTTTATAATATACATGCTCCATCAAATTGAAATATCCTGTATGTGCATTAACAGTTCCCCAAATACCTGACATATTTTAATTTGATTTGGAAACGTGTGGTCTCTATCACAATTCAAACTAATGAAAATGTGGGATTGAGCAATGTTTGGTATCACAGCCTGCAATCATGCCGTCATAGGTTATAAAAAAAAAAAGAAGCACCCTCTGGAACATGTTGACATTTAGCTTGCAGACGAAACAGTCACGTGATCTCTAAGGTCCATCAGCTCATGTTTAGCACACAGGCATCATCACATGCAGAAATGTGCTTAATATTCCTCTCTTAGCATCAAAAACACTCAAATCCTAATTCTGCAAATCTTATAATGACTTAAAGTGAATTCTGCATTAGCTCTATTAAAGCAGACAGGAGGGGGGTTAACTGGAGACAGACCCTCTCTCACATGCATCCCCTCACATGACCACACACTAATCCCAGCTGATCAGAGTCCGTCCTCTCTACATTTGGGATGTTATGTTATCTTGCTGCAGAGCTACGAGGCCTGTGGCTGCCTCTGTGCGGCTCGTGTGTGAAAATAGCATTTAGAGAATGTCCCAGTAACAGGATCCAGAACAACCCGGAGAGGCTGCGTGTTACAGTTACGTTTTTAATATTTCTTTATTCAGTCACTATTTATAGACTTTCTAACAGACTAACCTTTGACCTTTGACCTTTAGCCCTCCTTTAAAGTCCCTCTCAGTCTTACATTAAAGTGCCTAAAATGAAGGCCTAAAAATGTCTCGATAGCCTTAAATATGCTTTTCATTAGCCATATATATAATGCTCTTCTGTTCCGTTAATCTGCAGATAATTAAAACGCTTATCAGAATTTCTTTAAAGCAAATTCAAGCAAGTGCTTCACTATCAGCTTCTTAAGATTTAGTGTTTACTTTTAGCTAGATTTAGACTTGTTATTTATGATTATTCTATTATTTAAACATGTCAATAAATTCATGAACTTAAAGTAATTTTAGGGGTAACTTTAATTCATAGGCTTCTCGTTT
This sequence comes from Notothenia coriiceps, assembly GCF_000735185.1. Taxonomy (NCBI): domain Eukaryota; kingdom Metazoa; phylum Chordata; class Actinopteri; order Perciformes; family Nototheniidae; genus Notothenia; species Notothenia coriiceps. The sequence continues at coordinate 11,519 of NW_011335199.1, read as the reverse complement.
TTGTTCATACTTCAAAGGCTTGAGTGTAACACAGAAATGGTTATTAAATGTCATTCTATGTGGTATTACAAACATTTAACTTTTTAAAATCCTGCTCAAACCCTGCCTTCAAAGCTTTTGTAAATTCTGTTTAGATTTGAACTTTAGCTGGATTACGACCTCATATAAATAACTATTACTTTTGTATTATTCAAACATGTCAATAAATACATTTTCTTAAGGTAATTCTGTGGCTTATTTTGATGCATAGGCAAAAATTGTTTCTTCAAATTTCTTCGAGTTTGTGTGCAAAATACAAATGATTATTACATGATACTCCATGTGGTCTTTAAACTCTTACATCTGCAGAAACCCTTTTGTCAATTCTGTTGTCCCATCACATGACTGCTTTATCCCGATAGAGAAACTTTAATCTAATCAGGATCTCACGAGGAGACACTGCAGAGAGGACAGAAGGAAAAGTCATCATCTGTTCAATCATCCCAAATCGACGTGATTATTTTAACCTAATAGAACAAGGACATCAAATCATAATACAATCCATGCTCTAATAACATTGGCTATCAGCAACCTCTTAATTCTTCCACTGCCACTACGTTTTTTTTGCACTAGTAAAAACTGGTAATATTTACATTAATGATGTGACCGTCTATGTTTCATGTTTCCTGTAGATATTTCATTTATTTTTTTACTGCAGTGTTAGTGTAGAGTTTTAATATTATGCTGCTGTCTTCATCACTCTCCTCCTCCTCCTCCTCCTCCTCGTCCTCAGGCTTTGGGTTTGACCATCACCGACGCCCAGATTGTGGAGATGGAGAGCCACGAAAAGGACATCGACTTCGCCATGGCGGCCGAGGAGGAACGTAAACTCCGACACGACGTCATGGCTCACGTCCACACCTTCGCTCACTGCTGCCCCACCGCCGCTCCCATCATCCACCTGGGCGCCACCTCCTGCTACGTGGGAGACAACACTGTAATTATTCCGTACATCGCACACTTTCTAATCAATAATGTCATATTTTATACTTTTTTTCTTTTTTTAACACTTTATTTATTGGTTTTTCCCACACATAACACAATAGCAGGAGACAATACAGAGTACCAATGCAGGTGCTGTATAAAAAGAAGTACGAAAAATATGACAATTATAATGAAAATAACATAAAAAGACCATTACAGTAATAACAATGACAAATAAACTTAAATATACAATGACATGATACATTGAGGAACTTTCTGACCACATATAAAGAATAAAATAAAAGCCTGGGACTGAGTGTTTGATAAAATGACAAACAGGAAACAGAGATAAGGGAGTTTTATGCTTTTACCAAATATTTGGTGGCTTGAATTTGATTAAAACATTATTGACAAAAGGGAGATAGGAAATGAATGGGGACATATCCTGCTCATGTTCAGGTTCATATCAGTATGTAGTGTCTCTACTGGGACATGTCTCCATGCTTTAATGTTCAAAAAGCTCTTTTTTTTCTCATACAGCCTGTGCTGCAGCACCTCTTTTCACCCTCTGTCTAAAACCAGAGCCCAGTCTGCTTTGATTGGTTAGCTGGCCGGCTCTGTTGTGATTGGTCAACCGCTTAGAGATGTCCCGCCCCTTAGCCTATCACGTACAATGTGTTTCAGCCAGTCACTATGTCCCTTTCTCATTTCTCTAATTCCCCTCCTCGACTCCTATCCTCGTGACTTAGTCCCGCCCACAGCAGATGCGAGCGGAGGAGTCGAGGAGGGGAACCGAGGAGAGAGGAGTGGAAGCAGCAGGCGGTTAGAGAAATGAGAACTCCTCTCCTCTGAGCGGTCATTTTAAAGAGACGTCCATTAATGATGACACAGCAGCCCTCTGTCTGATGGACAGATGTGTTCCTGACCACATATTTACTTTGATTCATTCACAGTGCGGTATAATGAGACAATAACAGGCCACAGATGCGGACACACACACATATATTTATATACAATTTCCGAATCAAACAAGTATGAGAGCACTCTCATAATAACGTAACACAATCAGAGACTGGATATATGAGTTATGGAAGTAAACAAAGGAGTCCAATGGAGGCGGTTAAGGCAGGCG
>NW_011335199.1:0-9359 GCF_000735185.1 Notothenia coriiceps | reverse complement strand
CATGGAGGAATGGGCCAAAATACCAGCAACAGTGTGTGAAAACCTTGTGAAGACAAACAGAAAACGTTTGACCTCTGTCATTGCCAACAAAGGGTATATAACAAAGTATTGAGATGAACTTTTGTTATTGACCAAATACTTATTTTCCATCATAATTTGTAAATAAATTCTTTAAAAATCAGACAATGTGATTTTCTGGATTTTTTTTTTTCTCATTTTGTCTCTGATAGTTGAGGTATACCTAGGATGAAAATTACAGGCCTCTCTCATCTTTTTAAGTGGGATAACTTGCACAATTGGTGGCTGACTAAATACTTTTTTGCCCCACTGTATATACAATTTCCGAATCAAACAAGTATGAGAGCACTCTCATAATAACGTAACACAATCAGAGACTGGATATATGAGTTATGGAAGTAAACAAAGGAGTCCAATAGAGGCGGTTAAGGCAGGGGGGGGGGTAACTTTGGGATTTTAGCCTTTGCAGACCATTTACATGCACCAAAACCTTTATAACACCCTACAGGAGAGGGAAAACCCAAAACAGCACAATAGGGCCTCTTTAAGTTGCTCAAGCTGAAATAAAAAAATTAGTAAAAAAAGAAAAATCTCATATTATCTCTCCCACCGGTCTTGTAATAACACAAACATCTTTAAAGGGTCACTATCTCCAACAAATTCCATCCGCATTACATAATATTGCATTAGGATTATGCGTGTACTGTAGTGCTTTCCTTTAAAGTGTTTTTGTTTCTCCCCCTCAGGATCTGATTATGCTGCGTGACGGATTCGACATCCTCTTGCCTAAGGTGAGGCTCAGCTGTTCGCCCGGAACACGCATCGTTGTTACATCTGTCTTTGCAGGTCTCAGCTGTTCACTAACAAGTCAACAAAGTAGAAATAATCACTGCAGTCGTTCTTTCTCACACTACACATACATTCATAAAGAAGCTAAACATGCAAGGTTATATAGAGTGTATTATGCAATAACCATGCTCTAAATCCCCTTCTCTGCTACAGCTGGCCAGAGTCATTGACAGACTGTCAAACTTTGCGGAGAAATACGCCGACCTCCCCACGCTCGGCTTCACACACTACCAGTGAGTCTGAATACAGCTGCATCTCACCATCATTTAAAACACTTCCTGTCATTACCATTCAAATCATTGTGTTTGTTTGGGGCTCCTTTTTTACCGGAATTTTAATTTGACATTGACGGGATCTGAAGTGTGTTGTAACCTATTGGGGGATAGCTACTTTTCTTTGGTTTTTAACTGATTGGAAAGTATTTTTATGTTTAAAATAAGGCATACAATTGTTGTGTATATTTGATTGAATTGGTCTGAAAATGAATGCTTTAGTGTTGTGTTAACTGTAGATAATCAAGAGGGTGTATCGGACTCTCGGACTAGTTATTTGAAATGTTGAAGGGATCCCATCATTTTGTGTTTTGTTAGTTATTTAACATTATTGTTAATTATTGTATTGTATTAACCCTGCTCTGCCCACAGGCCGGCCCAGTTGACCACGGTGGGGAAGCGAGCGTGTCTCTGGCTTCAGGACCTGGCGATGGACATGAGGAACCTGCAGAGAGCTCGGGATGATCTGCGCTTCAGAGGCGTGAAGGGCACCACCGGCACCCAGGCCAGCTTCCTGCAGCTCTTTGAGGGGGAACATGACAAGGTGAAAACACACTAAGTTCATATTATTCTGTTTTACATGTGGTGTTAGAGAGCATCCTAATATATGGTATCACAGACTGTTATGGTAACTTCACACCTCGCTCAAATCACAGATCGCCAGCCTGATTTACACTGCTATGAAAATTGTGGTTAAAAAACGTTCATCTGCGAGGCCTTGCTTGGTTCACACCGATCTTGAAAATCTTCATTTTGAACTCGATTAGACATCTGTAAAGTTAAACATAATTGGGTAAGTGGCATAAAGAAGGTATATGGCACACTGAAGGACTGAAGAGAAACACTTATAAACACTCTCTGGAGCACTTAATACCATGAGGACACTTCTACACACAATCCACAGGACGCTGGTACATTCTCCCCCCGGTTTATTTTGAATTCTTGAAGTTTTTTTTCTCACGTGCATCGACTGTGAACCAATAATCCATAATGCTATGTGACAAAGTAACATAGGAAGAGATATTTATATACAAATCAAAGTTTCCAAGTTTGACAATTTTCACGTTTGATTATTTCCCTTCATCAGGTGGAAGATCTTGACAGAATGGTGACAGAGATGGCTGGCTTCAAAAAGTAAGTTCTGTGGAAACGTCTTCGATCCCTGCCCCTAATATTCAGTAGAATCACTGGAGGAAATGTGATGTGTACCACAGGACAAACAGACAAGCTTGTGTTGTGTTACTATGCTCCAAGTATCTGGAACAAACTCCCAGAAACCTCCCGGTCCGCTGCAACTCTGACTGCTTTGAAATCCAGGCTGAAGACTTTTCTTTTTGAACTATTTGAACTATTCACATCTTATCTTAAACTGCACTGTAACTTTTATTCATGTATTTTGTCTTTTAATGTTTATTTGATTATCTTTGCTTTTTAATGACTGTTTTTAAATGCCATTTTCTTAATGTCTTTCATTTTTGTAAAGCACTTTGAATTGCCTTGTGTTGAAAGGTGCTATATCAATAAACCTGCCTTACCTAAAGCGTTAAATGCCAGGGCCACAATAAGGGTGGTGTATAGAGACTTGCTCTGCTGTTACCCTCGTTGATGTTGTTCCCCTCGCCCACAGAGCCTACCTGGTGACCGGACAGACGTACAGCCGGAAGGTGGACGTGGACTGTGTCTCCAGCCTGGCCAGCATGGGAGCCTCTGTGCACAAGGTGAGCTGCAGGAGGAGGAGACGCATGGAGAAACATCGCCATCTAGTGGAGTCTGAAGGAAATGTATTTTGTACCAGACAACTTTCAATTGATGCTTAATTCTAATCCCTCTGTCCTCTGCAGATCTGTACGGACATCCGCCTGCTCGCCAACCTGAAGGAGATCGAGGAGCCGTTTGAGGAAGAGCAGATTGGTACATTCACGCACATATTTCACACATTCTACTTGAGATGTTTGCATTTTGGAATATTTATTTCTAGTCTTTTAAGTTCTCTAATGTACAATGCCTTATCTTTTTATGCTGCTGCAAAGCAAACATTTCCCAAATTGCGATCAATGAAATACTTCTTATCTTCTATTATCCTGTAATAGAGTGGTGCAGGGATGACATGTCTTTGTAGGCCGACCCGGAAGTAAGCTGCGCCCGGGTTCCCTCGACAAAAAAGCAACGAGATTTCTCCTTTGGATTTTGGAATATTGTAAAAAATAAGGTCTGTGGAAAAGGAACCTGTTTGATAAATGCACGATAATATGTCTACCCTACTTTTATAATTTTCTAATCCTAAATCTAGTCGACAGAAGCAAAATGCTAACGTTAGGCTATATAAACGAACTACAGCCGAGTACAGCAGCACGACTTCAACGTCACAACAACTTAAGATCCATATTCAAAAAGTTGAAGCGTTTGTTTTAACAGTTTGCAGGAGGCAGGTACTTGCTTTCAAGCAGAACAGGGCCAACAAACTTAGAGTGTTTACGTGTTCGGTGTAATGACGTACAACGACCTCCACAACTTCTGTAGTCCTATTCAGCCACTTGGTAACAACCATCGTTTTTCAGACACGTAAACTCTTCAGAAATCACCAGCGGGGTCACTGCTGATGGATTTAATGTCGTAGAACAAAACGTGACCCGTCTCTTCAATGTGTCTCAACCACAGACCTTATTTCCAGCTATTTTCCAAAAATATGTTCAAAAAACCCGTTGACTCTGACAAGGGAACCAGTAGTGGTAAAATGCTAACTCACTTCCGGGTTTTAGGACTCGTTCCTGCACCACTCTATGCCAGTATCAGTACAGCCTTTATCAACATGACNCTGCTGGAACCCGCCGCTTAAAGGTGGGGGTCCGCGGACCGGCCATAGAGCCCATAGAGTTAAAGGTGTTGGCCGTTAGCTGTAAAAATCCATAGATTAGCCGCACCGTTTTATAAACCGCAGCGTCGAAAAATAGGGAAAAAGGCGCGGCTTATAGTCCGAAAATTACGGTATATATGTTACGTAATTGCATTTTATTTATCGAAGATTTTACCTAGAAGAGCATCAGGACTGTTTGAGGCATATGATAGCTATGTGATTAACATGATGATTCAGCCTCTATGGAGAGAGACATATGACAAGCATGATCATTTCTGACGTGGAGCTAATCTGAAGTAAACATTGAATACTGCTTTGAACCGGTATTCCTCCATCTTGTGACTGTGAAACTCCCTCTCCTGGATATCAGCATGTGAAGGACACTGTTCAGGAACTAGTTGTCTCTGTATGTGATGACTACTTCCATTCTTGAGAGGATCACAGATACANATCATGAATACATGTCTCCTGATATTGAAGCTCAAGCCGGTGACGAGTGATATTTTCCTAACAGTTTCCTTCTTGCTCATGTGCAGGAGGATCTCCCTGCCCGAGTCCTTCCTGACGGCCGACATCATCCTCAGCACTCTGCAGAACATCACAGAGGGGCTGGTGGTCTACCCCAAAGTCATCGAGAGGCACATCCGCCACGAGCTGCCCTTCATGGCCACAGAGAACATCATCATGGCCATGGTGAAGGCCGGAGGAAACAGACAGGTGCTGCACTTCATTCATGTTCTGCCATAAAGTATATATTCATATTAGTTTACACTTTCACTAAGTTCAAGGCTTTCATTGTTATGTGTACATAGCTACAGCGTAGTTATGACAATTAAAAGCTTAGGTCACAGGCTCCTCCAACAGTGCAACAACAATAACACCGGTGATAGTGCAAGTAAATAAAATAAAATTGAGTAGAATAGAAATAGTGCAGAATAGTCAATATACAACTAATTGGAATATTGATATAAGTTGCAGACAGATGAATGTTATGGATGTTCTTTCAAAAGCTCAGGTGTTTAAAAGTCTTACGGCCTGTGTTAATTGTGTTGACCAATTTTGACCAATTTCAGTCCAGGTCATCTCTACCAGTTTTTATGTTTTTCACTTTTAATACAAGGCAAAAGGTTCAACAGATGGATTGGATATGTTTGGACAAAAGTTGACGTTACTAAACTTAAAATAAAACTCTGTCCTCCTTCAGGATTGCCACGAGAAGATCCGTGTTCTGTCCCAGGAGGCGGCGGCTGTGGTCAAACAGGAGGGGGGGGACAACGACCTGCTGGCCAGAGTCCAGAGAGACCCTTACTTCGCCCCCATCCTCGGGCACCTGGACTCAGTCCTGGACCCCAAGACCTTCATCGGACGCGCCCCCCAGCAGGTAGAACACTGACAGCCCCCCCCTGTTTTTATTTAACAGCTCTCAGGTTATGTTGAATATCTCTGTATTAATGACCTCACCACCTTCGAAAAACTTACAAAAACTCACCTCTTCAAACTGGCTTTTAATGTGATTGTTATTTTGTTGGCTTTTAATATGATTTTTATTATTTTTATTTGTTGTCCTTTTTTACTACCTCTGTAAAGCGACTTTGATCACCTGTAAAAGCGCTTACAAAATACATTTATTATTATTAATGTTATTTGATTTTAAGAACAGGTTACAGGGCGGTCAAAACAAACCTATGAAAAATCCAAATCCAAAAATCAAGAGTTTTCCGTTCGTTATTTAGTTTAAAAGATCCTTCCATTAAAGGATATGACATTATCATCTTGTAACTTGATTCCTGGTAATTCATTTAACTATTTCAATGTTTTTCTTTTTACCAGGAATACATTTTTATTTTATTTCTTCTTCTTATTTCTCTGTTTTTCCAAGAAATAGGATAAGTCAGTTTTTATTAAGAGAAATACCAAAAGTAGACGACAGTTATCTTGTCTATCTGTTGAGGAACCTGCGATCTAAGTTCATACATTACATAATTACACCCTAGTTTTGTGATGACAATAAACCTTGAGTGAATCAGTTATCTTGTCTAGATATTTCACAGAAGCCGTTTGAGGCTCAACATTAACAAAATATATGACAATGGTTTGGTAAAATAATCTATTCCTTTCTTTATGTCTTCCCTGTTTTCAGGTGACCAGGTTCCTGTCTGAAGAAGTGCGCCCCCTGCTGGAGCCTTTTAAGGCTAAAATGGATGTCAAAATTGAGCTTGAGCTCTGATGTGCACACATACACACGCACGCACACACATACACACACGCACACACACACACACACACACACCAAAAGACAAGTCCTCATCATGTTGGTGGTGAACGCTGAATCTCAAATAAAAAATACAATACATTTCTGTCACACTGTTTTCATTTCTGCCTGCGGTTTTTAAATAAAAATGGACTAGAATGTGAAAACCATATGCTTTTATTTAAAAAAATAACTAACAGTGATTAACGTGCTCATAAATTATGTTTAGGACTTCATTTTATCTTTATTGACGGGGTACCAATGGTCATATTTGTTCCCGCTTCATGAAAATAAATGTAAATACTTTAGTGGATTATTAATCCGTTGCTTCCTTACTTAACATTCATAAAGATCCCCCTGAGACTGCAGGCTGCTGAGGACGCGCTTCATTCACTCTTTGCTCTGTACTGTGTGGTTTAGTGTTTAGACTTTGTGGTTTGCTTTCAGTTACCGGAAACGTAAACTGAAACCGAGGAAATCCACTGTCAGACCTGGGAGGAACTAGTTCAAGAGGTTGTAAATCTAAAAGGCTCAAAGTTCAACCCAGCCCCTAAACAACTTACCGTAACTAACTGTGTAGTGCAATGCAGGGAATAAAGGGGAGGTTTTAGTGAAACATCTCAACATTTTGGTTAGCTGTGACCATTTTATTGCAGCTAACTCTTGAAATAACCACATAGGTAAGCATCGTGATCCTAGTGATGTTATATGGCTTATTCACTGTGTGTGTGTGAAACATCTGGACAGCAGTGTGTATCATCTGTTAGTGTCATTATGGTAAAAATGGCAATGATGGAATGAAGCTCTGAGTGAGGATTCAACAGAGAGCTGCACCTTCACACAGCTTCTCTACACAAGAACAAGTATTTTATTTGTGAGGTTTGTCGCTTCCCTGAGTTGAAATCCTCCATGTGTGTTTTGCTTCACCTGTGACCTCCTGTGTTTGTAAGGCAGAGGTGTGTGTAGGTGTGTGTGTTTCCCCCCCATCTGCACCAACATGTGGCTGTGGGCGTTGCTCCCCATCTGCCAGGCTGTCTTTGGCACTCTGGGCATCTGGACTGTGTGAGTATTCAGCTTCCTTATTTAATAAGTGCTGTTGTCGTTGAGGTTTTCCTTAATAATCATATCTCATTCATCCAAACTGATCTACAGAGGAAGTGTTGTTTTCTAGAGAACTCAAATAAAATTGCCATTACTTTTAGCTAGAATGTAAAGTCTGTCCATTTTATTACAGTATACTGTGTTTCAACATTACTTTAAGCTTATTATGTCAACGGTATCTATCATTGTTGAGCTGTTTTAACATGTTTCCATTGGCACTATAACTAAGGTAAGTAATTGTATTCATTATTTAGTTTTTAGCAGTTTTACCATTTATAGATTACTTATAGCTCACTTTAAGACATAGCTGCTCACTTGATCACTAGTAAATCTGAACAGGTGTTACAGCAGACACAATATGGAAATAGTGTGTGTGTGTGTGTGTGTGTGTGTGTGTTTCCACATCTATCTCGATTCGACTGTATCCATTGGCCTTCTATTTATTTTCACACATTTATGACTTTATGCTCATTGACGGTGGTTGTGGTGATACTATTTTGAATTCATGTTACTGTAATGTGTGTCAGACATATTTTAATTTTAAGACGGACAATAATGGTGTGGCCCCCTGGCAGTAACTCCAAGGACATTCTTGGGGGTTATGGGCCCTGTGTTGAAGACCAATGTTCCACATTTTTAAACTTTGATAACATTTGGTAACATTATTTATACAAATAATATCACATACAATAATCTAAAGCTCACAGATTTTGTCAGTAGATCCATCATTGGTCTGTTTCTTGCTTAAAAGTCCAATAACTAAATACAAAGTCTATTTTTTTTCCCATCCAAGCAAAATAAAAAATAAAATGATGAAGTCAAATGTATGCTCCTCTCTAACACCCAATATGTGTGTTTGTTCCCTCTAGGTTTGCTGTTTCTGTATCAAATGGATCAGTCAACCTCACAGAAGGATTCCCTTACATCAGGTCGGTAAAAGTAATTAAGGTAAATCCTGAATCCTAATGTAGGAGTTAATGTTAATAATAATGCTTCTTTTCTCTCACATCCTGTCAGTGAGTGTGGATCGTACAAACCTCAGAGCTGTCTCTTCTCCCAGATGTGCAACATCTGCTCTGTTTTAGGTAATTATAGATTTAATGATGTCATTGCTGGACTAGCAGAAGCTTTAATGCTGCTATTTATCTTTTCTTCCTTTATTGTGTACTTTATTTGGATTGTATAAAGTGAGCTTTCCCTATTATTTAATACTGATTATTTGCTAGATTTCTGTTCATCATACTTTAGTCTTCTTGACCCTGCAGTAGATGTGATTTTAATGTTTAAATTGTTATTTTATTTGGTTTTCGAGGTAATGGTTCTTTTGTTATCCCAACATGTAAACCAGTGGTTGTACTGTTTGTTGACAATGTTTTTCTTGAACCAATATGTCACCTGATCCTCTTCATCATCTTCTGCTCTCCTCTCTCTCTCAGCCCTGTGGATCGTCCTCATCCGTTTCCAGCAGGTGAAGGACTTTGGTAATCATGGAAAGGCCAACATAGCCGCCCGCCATTATTCTGGGATTCATCTCCTCTGTAGGCATCTCCATCATTGGCAACTTTCAGGTAACAACTTATAAAAGTGAATAATAATCAAATCTAAGCCCTTTTATTTTAAGCATTTATCCAGAAGACTGTTCGCTATCGGTTACGGAAAGAAACATAGTTAACCTTTGCCTTCTACAAGCCAGGCGCTCAATCGCTTTGTGCTGGAAACATGTTGGTTGCCCCTCCCTGGGCCACTGGCTAAACAATTTAACTTTGAGTCTGGCTCTTGAGAAACTGTTTTTGGAATTTATAAAAAATGGGGACATTGCAGAAGCTATGGAAGGTTACAGTGAAAAGACTAAACTCCTGTGTGGAAATGTTGAATATGGTTAATCTACTGTAAACTGTACTCTGCTCTGTTTGTGGATGTGCTTTTATTGTATTTTTGTTGAATTTGTTAACTTGCAAATGTAATTATATTCTTGGTCTGTACTTTAAACTGATTTCTAGTAACTGCACACTTG
>NW_011335198.1:8834-14013 GCF_000735185.1 Notothenia coriiceps | reverse complement strand
CACTGCAGCTTTAAAGTCTCAGGAAAAACTCCTGCAACCTGCAAAGACACTCTGAATGTGCTGCAGGAGTGATGAAGTCTTCACATTATGCTATTTGATATGTGGCCATGGTGTTCCTCTGCCCTCACTGCAGTCATTTCACATCTGCTCTGGACAGCAGGGATCCATTTGGTGAGCAATTCCTAAACTCCCTGAAGCTGTAGTTACCATTAGAAGAGAAACCCACCAATGTAGTCCTGTCAGAAGCTGTTCTTTTCCCACTGAGGTATTGCACCATAAACCCTGATGCCAATACTTCTCTTCTTCCATCAGTGCATTTCTACTCTATGTAGGCTATAAAGCAGCAAAGCAACACGCTGCAGTTGCAAACTCTGGCCCTCCTTCCCTGCACAGCTGACAGAGGAAACAGTACACATTTCTTGTTAATAGAGAGTAAATTAAATTGTTCTTTCACTCTGTCTCTCCTTGTCTGATGTAAAATGGACCGAACAGTCTGTGCTGAGAGTTGTAGATGTGCTCATGCGAAATGACACATCATTATTCTGCACAGCTCCTTTCCCTCCAGAATGATACGACTGGTGATGCAGTATCATAATAATCAGCGCTATGTTGATAATAACCACGGACGCATCTGGTGTGGCAGCTTTATTACTGGTGACACAACACTTCTCTCCACTGGGACTGAAGGCTTTAGTGAGCTGCTGTTGCATTAAAGACAGCTGTAAAAAGACTGTGTAAAAAGAGTGGAGTTATTGGTTTGTGGACTAAATGTGTAATATAATCCGTGACAATTTATTTAACAATGTCTCCAGTAACCTAATCTTAGTATCATTTCAACAATACCCGATTCATTTCCGTTACCTAAATACCATATGCGCAAATCAATAGCATAGAATATAAATATCAATAAGATGTTTTTTACTAAAGTGTATTTTGTCAAACAACAGAGCAATGCTTTCTTAAAGAGAAACATATTTTGTAATAAAATGTGTTCTCTGCTCACTGTAAAATGCATTGTTCATCGTAATCCTGCCCATAATCCCCATTTTTTTAATATAGCACAAGCAATCTGATTACATATTTTCTTATGTAACTGCAAGGGGGTGCAGTTACCCTTTTTGTGTCTTTATTACATTATATTACATGATACTTGTTAGACGCTTTTATCCAAAGCGACTTACATACTCAATACTGTGGATAATCCCCACAGGAGCAATTTGGGGTGAAGTGTCTCAGGGACACAACGACATGCTGACTGCAGTGGGGTTTGAACCTGTGACCCCCTGATCAGAACACCAACGCACTAGTCCACTGCACCACACGCCTCCTTTATCCTGTTACATGTTATCCATTGCTCAATAAGCATGGCAATAAATCAAGTGAAAGGTAGGGTTATTATCTCTTTTTCTACTTCTACAGAATCAGACTTATGTTTGCAACCAGTGGAGCGGACCCATGCAAATAATTCAGCTTTAATACACCCCGCATTGCTTCTTTGTTCAGACTCTGAGGCTACGTCAAAAGTATTTTGCCAATTCAACACAAATGCCAAATGGTTAAAAGCATCACATTTTGGAGAAATATAGATATGAACTGAAACTGGACTATTTTACTCAGGAATACAACTGCAAAGTTTCTAGAATCCAGATGCAGTCCACTGAGGTTTGTAACAAAAGTAGCTCCTGCTATGCTAGCTGCTAAGCATCAAACAGAAGAGGGGCAAAGTTAGCGGTTAGCTGATGAACACAGTGGAGCATTTAGTTGATACAAATATGTCCTCTCTGAGTTTAGATCTTAAAACAGAGCTAAATAAGAATATTGGATTAACAAACAGCCGATAACAAGAAACAGAAATCCAACTTAAAGGTCCCATGTCATGCTTTTCCGGTTGTTACCCGTCCCCTTGTGTGTTATGAAGGTTTTTCTGCATGTAATCGGTCTGCAGAGTCACAAACCCTCAAAGTACGCCCTGTAGCAAGTAAAACTCTAACACAGAAAATACCTGTCTATGCTGCCCCAGAACGCCTCGTTGGAGATTTCTCTTTTCCCATTGTTTACTTCTTATAGTGCAGTAAGTACAGGGACGTATAGGGTATATACTCCGCGGGGGGGGCAGGAGCTCCAACAAGCCGTTTAGGACAGATCAGTAGGAATGGCCATGACATGGGACCTTTAATATCCTCTGGATGGGTAATTAGGCTACGGCTGGCATCATAACAGCTACGTTAGCTGCTAGCTTCCAATTTGAACATTTGGTTTACAGTTAGAAATAAATAAAATTTGGTTAAAAAACAAAGGCAACTGTCGAGTGATATGTGAAGTCTTTTCTTATCCAAACCTAAAGATAGAGACAAATTGCGGAAATTCTAAACATATAAATGTTAAGAACTCAGACACTTAGGAGGTAGGACCCAATTGCACGACCCGGGAGACAGACGTAAAGTATTGTTAAGATACTTTATTTTTTCAAGAATAGCAAAAATGAACAACAAAAAATGGTCTCTATCAACTTTCTAGCTGAGATGACAAAAATGAGAACAAAAAGAAAGCGCTCACGGAGTGAGGATCGAAACTTTACGAGAGCGCAAAAAAGGCATAGACCTGACCATGGCAAGAGACAAGAGCAAAGATCTGACCATGGCAAGAGACAAGAGCAAAGATCTGACCATGGCAATAGACAAAGACGAACTGACAAGGAACACTGGGAGACAGGGGAATTTAAACACATGACAAAAAGACACAGGTGGGAACAATCAGGGGTGGGGCTGACACTGATGAGCACAGGAGACACAGAAGAGATGACAGGTGAAAACAATCAGGGGCGGGGCTGGTGCTGATGAGTCTGGAATGACAGGTAAATGGTGAGTGACAAAACAAAACAGGAAGTGGAAGACAAAACAACCAAAAAACAAAATAAAATCTCAACATTTCTGTCGGTGCACAACAATAGATTAAATCTTCATGGCTTGATTAATTTAATGCAACTATTCCTTTCGTTTTATTATTATAACAAGTATTGGTAGAAGTAAGTGGTCTATTGCACTTTAGCATTAGCATGGATCATAAAAGGCAACCATTTACGATACTAGAAGATAATACTTTATTGGTCAGATCAAGTCTGAAAGGTGGCTTGCATCACAGCAGCTCCATGTCTAACATCAACAGACAAATATCAAGACACAACAAACATTTAACATAACATAACAATCACTGAGAGAAAACCTTTTCACATACAAAACAGAACACTTTAGTTGATTTCAACGTCTTGGGACTGATTTAGAGCCTTTTAGGTACAGAGTTGATATATCTACAGTTCAAGGTTATGGTCATTTTCAAACCAGAGTGGCTACATCTTTTATATAATCTTACATTTTACACGTTACAAGATGAAATGGAAAAACATTTCTCATCACCTGTCAGAGAGCCTCGAACACTTAAGTGGAGGTTGTTTTGAGTCCAGACTGAAAGGCTCAGGCTGAAAAGGTCAAGTTGTTCTAAAGCTGTTATCTCAGAGTCAGTAATGAGGAGGGGGAACGGCTAAAACATGTGATGCTCGTCACACAGGAGGTCAGGTTCGTGATTTCTCTTCTCTGCAGGGACGGCATAAGTACACACATTCTTTACTCAAGTAGAAGTACAGACACTCGTGTTTACAAATACTCTGGTGAAAGTAGTACTGGCTAAACTTCTTTACTCAAGTAAAAGTAAAGAAGTTTGGGCTTTGAAATGTTATTTAAAGGGGACCTATCATGCAAAATGCACTTGTTGATGTCTTTTATACATAAACATGTGTCCCTGGTGTGTCGGGGAACTCACGCAGCGTCAGAAAATAAAACCCTCTCTCTTTTCCTCCGTACCCACATCTCTAAAAACGGGGCTACAACGGAGCTGATCCAGATTTGCGTCCGATATGACGTAATATCTGAAATGTGGACCCACTGCCCTATCAGAAACGTTGCTATCAGAAACAATGCCCGACTGTTTTGGACCTAATATGGTCGGTGCATGTTTACATGAGCATCGCTAACACTCAGAGCTAACCTGTTCTGCAGAGCATGTGTGTGAAGAAGCAGGAAGTAAAAAGGAACTCACCTTGTGGTATAACCGGCAAGAGAGAAAGCCTTTGAGCTCCATACTGTTTCAGAGAGAATCCTTGATAATCCATGATATGGCGTTTCATCACGGCAGCATTTAGTTTAGACAGTAGCTGCCGGGTCCCGCATGAGCTCAGCCCCCTCCTTTTTTTATTTAAGGCTTTATACCCAAATCAGCACTTTTGAAACAGGAAGTGAAATAGAGGGATATGAGGCATGGCTAGAATGGGTGATCTGTTTGGTATTTTTACTGCCTAAAAATAGCATGATAGGTGACCTTTAAGTAAAAAGTACCCATAACTAGCAGCTGTTTTAAATAGTACCTGACCTCCCTTTATATTAATAGAACAACATGCGTGAATGTAACCTCACTGAGGGAGGTATTTTAAGAGTTTATTAGATATCACCAGAGATGGCAAAAGTACACACATCCTTTACTCAAGTAGAAGTACAGATACTCGTATTTAAAATACTCTGGTAAAAGTAGAAGTACTGACTAAACTTCTTTACTCAAGTAAAAGTAAAGACGCTTTGAAATGTACTTCAGTAAAAAGTACCCATAACTAGCAGCTGCTTTAAAGAGTACCTGACCTCCCTTTATATTAATAGAACAATAATGTCATTGTTAGCGAATGAATGTTTCCATGCTGAACAACGGCAACATGACAACGTTTTCATTGGTCCCTCTTCTTTAGAGAAGACCAGGAAATGATGGATACACGGATCGTGTTCAAATCAATAGGCACGCAATGACTCTAAATAATAATGATCACGCCACCAAACACACATTCAAACTAAAGGAACCAGCAGTTTGGAAAATGTGAGAAGTAGAAAGTACAGGTATTTGGGTTCAAAATGTAAGAAGTAGAAAGTACAGGTATTTGTGTTCAATAGGGATGTAACGATACCAAAAACTCACGGTACGATAATATCGCGATAACAAGTCCACGGTACGGTATATATCGCGATATTGAATAATAAAGGGAAGAAGAAAAAAAATCATACATTTTTTTTTTCAATAAAACATTTTTTTACTCGGAAAATGTTTCTTTATTACATAATAAATCTGATTTTTTACAGCATTT
>NW_011335198.1:0-8794 GCF_000735185.1 Notothenia coriiceps | reverse complement strand
AATGGATAGTTAGGGTGGGTCTGAAGGGGAGGGGCTTAGCGTGACCCTGGTGGTGGTGAATGGATAGTTGGGTTCGGTCTGAAGGGGAGTGGCTTAGCTTGACCCTGGTGGTGGTGAATGGATAGTTGGGTTCGGTCCGAAGGGGAGGGGCTTAGCTTGACCCTGGTGGTGGTGAATGGATAGTTGGGTTCGGTCTCGCTCCTCTGTGCCCTCCAATGCCCATTCCCACTCTCAAACTATGCTGTCCAATTACTGGTGCAGCCTGAGTGGGGTTGTAGGCGACCGTATGGTTTTTGCATATGTTTTCTCATGCGCTGTGTTTTGACTTGTTGGTTGTGGAGCAGAGAAAAACAAATGTTGCATCGTGTGGCTCGAAATGAACTAATATATATATATATTGTAGTAATAAGCATATCATCTATTTATAATTGTAAATGTTGTATGTAGACATATATTTAGATGTACATTTTGTTAAAAGAAAAAGGTAATAATTAGTTTTTGGGAGAAGGGGATCAGGTAGACACCAGTAATGACAAACAGATGAGAATGCTGCCTGGGGTTGGTGGGACGTTGTGGGGCTCGCTGCTTCGCCCTTTGAGGCTCGGGAGCGGACAGTGTGAGCTGTATTACTGGTGTCGTTTCCTGGTTGCTACGTGGGGTCTACGAGACACCGCGAAACTCAGCCTGAACTCATCCTGAGCACACACACACTCACAGCCGAAGTAAAAACAATAAGTGTGGCTTGATATTAAGTAAGAAAAAGGTTTATAACGCTGTGAGAATGGGTCTGAGGAGAGCATTTCTCCGCCATCCCAACTCGTCTATTACCAACGTTCAGGGATCTCTATGCAAGTCAATGGGGACTCCCTGATAGTGGAAGTCCTATCCCGTTACGTCACTATGCCCAGGAAAAAATGGTAAAAGAAAAACCAACGAGAGAAAACAACTATCAGGTCCTGCTCAGTATCAACCCAGAACAACACATCATGTCATGTATCCAGAGAGTGCGATAGACCTGGAGAACAACACGTGTCTGGTGCTGGTTCCTTTCAAAACTCTAGACCTGCAGTGGATCATCAGTGCTCTGACCACAGGAACCATCAAACAGTAAGTGTACTTATCTGATGATGAAGCTGCGTCCATATCCTTAAATGCAATGGATCAAATGATTATGTTTAATGTGAGAGGTGTTGCTTGAAAGGGACGGTTTACAGTACTTAATAATAGAGAAGGGGAGTGGCTTAGCTTGACCCTGGTGGTGGTGAATGGAGGATAGTTGGGTTCGGTCTGAAGGGGAGGGGCTTAGCTTGACCCTGGTGGTGGTGAATGGATAGTTGGGTTCGGTCTGAAGGGGAGGGGCTTAGCTTGACCCTGGTGGTGGTGAATGGATAGTTGGGTTCGGTCTGAAGGGGAGGGGCTTAGCTTGACCCTGGTGGTGGTGAATGGATAGTTGGGTTCGGTCTGAAGGGGAGGGGCTTAGCTTGACCCTGGTGGTGTTGAATGGGATAGTTGGGTTCGGTCTGAAGGGGAGGGGCTTAGCTTGACCCTGGTGGTGGTGAATGGATAGTTGGGTTCGGTCTGAAGGGGAGGGGCTTAGCTCGACCCTGGATTCAGAGGGACAGGAGGTGAAAAGGGGTGGAGGAGGGTTACATCGAGTCACCTGAAATGACAGCTGTCAGAGGGGAGAGCAGATTTAAAAGGTTTAGCGTAGCGCAATGATAGGCTTGTGAGAATAGAGCGAAGTGATTGGTTAAGCTGGGGAGTGACGCCCCCGATCACTTGTTGAGAGGAGAGAGAGTAGTGACATGGAAATAGTAAATGAAGAGTAAAGAAGGTCATCCTGGTTGAACTTGTGCTGAGCTTCATTTCTCAATTAAATCCAAAAACTGTCCTTATATATTAAATAGCTTTGAACTCATTACTATGCATCGTGTGTTGCTTCCCCACAAATCCATTCACACTCTCCAACTAGCAGATTGTCATAACAGCATTCACTCAGTATTCCTATTTGTCAGATGGCTGTATAAGAATAATCATTCTGTGTTAATCTTCCAGTACATTTATCCAATTAGCTACTTCGTTCTCAATGACCCTGTGATCATTAGCTTGATTACTGGACGTCCAACATTTTTTCAAAAAGCTGCCAATAACTCACACGTGCCAACATGTTAGACTGTATAAGGACGAGTGAATCCAAATGTTTCCTATAGTTGTCGTCCAACTCCAAAGCAATCTTTCTGCCTCATTACATTTCACAGTATTGGCAGTAATGTCAGCGTTAACCCAACAGCCGTTAAATCTCAAATGAGGGCTGTGAATTTTACATTTTCTCGTCTTGTTAAATAGAAAAGGGCCTCTTTAAAATGACAAAGGGACTGATTGCAGTTCTCAATGCAAACATTTCACGCATGGAAGTATGCATTTTATAACATTAGTGCTAAGTGTTCTGGATAATTTAACGCACCAGTAGACACTCGGCCATTTTCCCATTCGTTCAGCAAAAAATGAAGACAAAATGGTTGGCCGGTTATATTGTACAGAAACACATTAAAGCCAGTCTGTATAATATTTGAATTTCAATGAGTAACATTGCAATAGCCTTAATAAAACTTTAATTGGAAAGATTTGTCAGGATGGTATCTCACAGTGTGATCATTACTTTTCATTTCACTCATTAGTATGCCATCCATTTACTTCTCAAACTCAGTCTGCACAGTGTGGAATATTTTAGTGGCTTTAAAGAGCACATACTGGGTTTACATTTTCAATCAATCAATCAATCAATCAATGTTTATTTATATAGCCCAATATCACAAATGTTACATTTGTCTCAGTGGACTTCACAGTTTGTACAGAATATCAGTATGACAATACGACACCCTCTGTCCTTAGACCCTCACATCGTACAAGGAAAAACTTCCGGAGAAACCCCACAGTTTAAAGGGGAACATGGGAGAAACCTCAGGGAAAGCAACAGAGGAGGGATCCCTCTCCCAGGACGGACAGACGTGCAATAGATGTCGTGTGTAAATTGAAAAGATAATACATTTGCAACATAGGTAGTCCAAATGTTTGGAAATGCATGTGTGTATAATAGGAAGATGAATCCACGAGGATATCCATCCAGGACTTATGATCCAGGACCACAGCCACGACTCAAGATCCAGGACTCGCGATCCATGACACAGGACTGCAGGATCATCCATGACTCCGGATCCCGGCGTATATAGACACCAAAAAGAAAGAAATTTGGGGAAGCTGGGTTAATCGGAACATGAGAGTACACAGGTATAGACAGAGAAAAGGAAGAAGTAAGATGTCCCCCGACAAACTAAGCCTATATCAGCAAAACTAGGGGCTGAATCTAATCAGCCCTAACTATAAGCTTTATCAAAAAGGAAGGTCTTAAGCGCACTCTTAAAAACGGATAGGGTGTCTGCCGCCCGAATACAAACTGGAAGCTGATTCCACAAAAGTGGAGCTTGATAAGAAAAGGCTCTGGCTCCCATTGTACTTTTAGAGACTCTAGGAACAACCAACAACCCTGCATTCTTGGAACGCAATGCCCTAGTAGGACAGTAGGGTATAATGAGTTCTTTAAGGTAAGATGGCGCCTGCCCATTAAGGGCTTTGTAGGCGAGAAGAAGAATTTTAAATTCTATCCTGTGTTCTATAGGGAGCCAGTGTAAGGCAGCCAGAACAGGAGTAATGTGGTCCCTTTTCCTAACTCTGGTTAGTACACAAGCTGCAGCATTTTGAATCAACTGAAGCGACTTGACTGACTTCTTTGTACACCCTGATAATAAGGAGTTACAATAATCCAGCCTTGAAGTAACAAATGCATGGACTCGGATCATATCAATATGTAGCATCTCTACTTTAAAGAGTCCTCTCCTGCTGATGTTCAGGTGTATATCAGTATGTAGTGTCTCTACTTTAAAGAGTCCTCTCCGATTGGTTAGCTTTCCGGCTCTGTTGTGATTGGTCAATGTTGGGATTTTAGCCTTTGCAGACCATTTACATGCACAGAAAACCTATATACTGTAACACACTACAGGAAAGGGATAACCACAAAAAGCCTAATATGGCCCCTTTAAACAGAAGTTCCTTCCAAGAAAATACTTCACTACTTTACAGCATATTACTTCCAGTACTATCACACACAAAACAAGCCAACAGAAGTGCAAGTGTTACATAGTGATGTGACTATGTTAGAAAAATATCACTGGTCCCCGTCTTGATCTTCAATCTCAGCATCCATGTATTTGTGATCCTCTCCAGAATGGAAGTAGTCTTCACATACAGAGCATCAACTAGTTCCTGAACAGTGTCCTTCACATGCTGATATCCAAGAGAGGGAGTTACAGTCACAAGATGGAGGAATGCCGGTTCTTTTACATCCTGTCATGAACAAAATAGAGTTTTTTTCTCAAAATGTTTTTTGAAAATCCAGACTGTTTTTTCAAAATCTTGACTTTTTCCTAAAAATTATGACTTTTTCTCAAAAATCTCAAACATTATGACTTTCTCCTCAAAATAATTTTTTTTTCTCAAAAATCTCAAAATGTATGACTTTTCCCTCAAAATTATGACTTTTTCCTCAAAATTATGACTTTTTCCTCAAAATTATGACTTTTTCTCAAATTCTCAAAATTATGACTTTTTCTCAAAATCATGACTTTTTCTCAACATTATGACTTTTTCACTAACTAATACATCCTGTCATGTACACAGCTACAGTTGGGATACCCTTGTTATCATGTGTACTCCGAGATTGGAAGAGTACATTCAGTATTTTCCCAACACTATGATATGGAAGTAAACAGAGGGCGTGGGGGGGGGAGAAACTCCCTACACACGGATGTTAACCTTTGCAGACCATTCACAAAAATCTGTATAACACACACTGCAGGAGAGGGAGGAGCCTAATTATAGAGCCCCCTTTGTATTAACACTTTGTCAAGCAGGTTTTCTCTGTGCAAATCGCAGCATTTAAATATGGGAACTGAACACAAAACTTTATTTGAATGTCGTCTCATTTGAAGGTCGTCTCCCATGTCATTCCCAACAAACTGGAATTATAACAACTCCACCCTCACTGCCCTCAGGTGACGATTGATGCAACATGCAAAAGCATCAACATTTGAGCAGTCATGTGACCTAACACTAAGCCTATTCTTTTTAAATCATCATGTATATTAACGCGTGTCCTAGGTTAAGTCAGAAATGCATAGAAGCTCACACTGAACATTTTCATTGACGAATTTTTCAAGGATTTCAAGGATATTCAAGTTTATTTAAGCCCAAATGTTTACACTCCTGCTATGTTTTTCTTATCTTCCAGGACATATACAGCTGTTACATCAAGGATAAAGGCAAATAAAGATAAGGTGAGTCAAAGAGAGGTTAACATACAGTTTGTTGAATTGAATATGGTTTTACTTTTGATCAGACGTTATTTATTTTATTCTATCCTTCATTATTTTTTAGGTGCACTTCACTTTAAATGAGTTTTTTTCTCATACTGTTGCAGAAATCTCCATTTTAGTATCACTAACATTAACAACATGTAGTATATTAAGTCCTGACTGTATTCTAAAGGTTTAAACAGAGGCTTTTAATATTTAAATAAACCCCTTTTTTTGTAAAACATGGTGAAAATCAATAGAAAAATGTAAGGCTGCTTCCTCTGTCGAAGTCTTTGACTAAAATATGTCAACCAAATCAAAAAATACTCTTAAATCTGGATTATTCAAAGGTAAAATAATTAATAGGATAAAACCTAATTTGCATGTTTAAATATAACATTTCATAAAATATCTTTTACAACAAAAAACTAGTGAAGTTCATGGTTTTGTCTATTAATCAAAATGTTGACCTCAGTCTGTTTCTTTTTCAACACAGTAAATAACAAAGGACTTTTTAACGAATCCATTTATTTTGCAGGTGTTGATTTACAGTCCAACATTTCTCAAATACGTCTACGAGTCTTGGCTCGAAGGTCACGGACGATATCCTTCTACAGGTTTCCTCAGTTTACTGCTCGCTCTGCACATCTGTGACGAGGTGAGTCCTCATAAACACTTCCTGCTGAAATTCCTGAGAAACATAATTTGCATTGCAGTCGGAAGTGTGTGTGTGTGTGTGTGTGTGTGTGTGTGTGTGTGTGTGTGTGTGTGTGTGTGTGTGTGTGTGTGTGTGTGTGTGTGTGTGTGTGTGTGTGTGTATGTGAGCCATTTATCATGTTGAGCTTAAGCATATTATGTTATGCATTATTTGGTCAATTATTTTTGACAGTAAATTGCCTGAACAGAATAGTTATATTGGTTTTTTGATTGTGTTTTTATTTCTGGAAAGTCCACTGAAGTTTACTGTTTAATAGATATATATTTTTTAAAGTTAAACTAGGCAAGGTAAGTTTATTTATATAGCACCTTTCAACACAAGGCAATTCAAAAAATGAAAGACATTAAGAAAATGGCATTTTAAAAAGCTAAGATAATAAAATAATCATTAAAAGAAAAAATACATGAATAAAAGTTACAGTGCAGTGTGAGATGTGAATAGTTCAGTTGAAACTAAACAACCTCTCTTGTTTGCTTTTTGGGGAAGTGTCTCTCCAGCACCCTTATCTAAAGACCAGTATTAGCCACTCTTAGAGGATTTTGACATAATGTGAAAGCTGGAAAAAATCCATTAATGATGAAGTGTTTAGTGCAGGGGTGTCCAAACTACGGACCATTTTGAATTGGCCCTCAACAAATTCCAAAAGTATAATATTAAATAAAATATGGCCCACAAATTAAACATCTGCTATTGGACTTCTTAAATACATATGTTCAATTATATAATACAGTATTCATGTGTGTAGGCCCAATTTTCAAATAAATTCAGTCAATTCAAGTTGAAAACATGTTCTAACAAATCTTAGTTGATAAGAAAAAAGCCCAAAAATACATTTCCATAACAACCTTGAAATCTACCCTTCATATTTTTCCTTATTATAATCAATCTGAGACTTCTGTTTTAAGGAATGAGCTGCCAACAGATAAATGAAACCCTACAGAGAGCTTTTTTCATCAATATCAACCATAATTTACCTACATTTGATTGATTTTTACAACTTATAACTGAACTTATGAAGCAGTATGCCTCTCGTGAGTGGCCCGGCCCTTCGTATATTTTTCTGTATGTGGCCCTCGGTGAAAAGTGTGGACACCCCTGTGTATCCATGATGTTCTACTGTGTTTGTGACACATTGCGTTTTGTTCCTCTTCTCCTCCAGGTCAATGTGTTTGGGTTTGGCGCAGACCAGTATGGAAACTGGCACCACTACTGGGAGGAAAACCATTTGGCCGGAGCTTTCCGACACACGGGAGTCCACGACGGAGATTACGAATATAATGTCACCATGCTGCTGGCAGACAAGCACAAAATCCAAATGTTTCACGGCAGATGATGCAAAGCCTACATGGACAGCAACCACGAAACTGGTCTACAGCCTTTCAATGTTTGACTTTTCATCGCCTCACTCACGCTGGAAGAATGTCATTTTCGTGTTTCAAAAGACATTCTCCGATGAACTTTCCTGGTCCGACCAGTTTCCCTTTCTTTACCTAAGACAATGAGTAATGCTACCTATTGAGATAGAACAGAACTTCACTCTCTGTGTTTCCGGACAAAGACAAAGACAGACCGCCAACAAGTCAGAAGTCACACTGCCATTGGTTTGTGTAATTCCTCCGGACAACACAATGGTGGAAATCAACAAGCATGCAGACAAGGACTGCTTTTGTACTATTGTATAGTATAAGTCCTCCAACACAGATTTGTACTATAATACGTGACCTGGGCTGGCTAAAAATAACATTTAATGCATATGAGGGTACAAACAGTGTTAGAGAACTGCTTGGAGAATCCACTATTTTCCCATTACACTGATAGATTGGGACATCATTCTCATAAATGACTTGCATATTAGATTGCAAATGTAGTTTAACACACATACATGTCACTTGTTAGACACTTTTATCCAAAGCGACTTACTGAGGACAATCCCCACAGGAGCAGTTTGGGGTGAAGTGTCTCAGGGACACAACGACATGCTGACTGCAGTTTGAACCTGTGCTCCCCTGATCCCAACACCAACGCACTAATCCACTGCACCACACGCCTCCCTGGCCATGGGACACTCCTGCATTAAGTCCAAAATCAGCCCCAAAGATCGCACTTTCTAGCATATTATGATATTTACAAATTGTAGCCAGGGTTTTAGAAGTGCTCACGTCTGAGTCCGTCTACACCGAGAAAAATAAGGTTCAAAGTTATTCGAATCAGTCCAATTTGATTTAGTCATTCATTTGTTTAATATTATTCCCTGTACATATCTCAACATAGAGAAATTGATGTTTCAAAGCCACTTGAAATGTCATTCTGTTAGGGTTAGGGTTAGGAAATACCAAATACTCTCCTTACCTTTCAGTTGTTCTACACCAGACCATGCAAACTGTAGATGGAAAACTAGAATAACAATTTATTAACTATTTAAATGTGAGCAGGCAACGATTAAAACACATCTTCAGGGGATGATTGTTGGAGCGTTCTTCTTTGGCCTGCAGTAAATGTCAGAGAAAGAGTCTTTCTAAAGTGAAGCCATCGATGAGGTTTTGAATCACTCACTGCTATGAAGAAAAATTATTAAGGTGTCAAGGTGTTTATCTTGGAAATGTGACAGAAATACAGCCTATACAGGGGTGCCTTATTGTGAAAAATCAATTGTACATTTTTTATATTA
>NW_011335197.1:17258-29758 GCF_000735185.1 Notothenia coriiceps | reverse complement strand
TATTCATCATTCAAAAGAGGCAACAACCGGAACAACCGGAAGACAGAGAAGAAGAACAGACTCCGTCATATAAACAAACAACAAATAGCGTTTTTCTTTCCATTTTCACTCTCGTCCATTGAAAACATGAAAGAACAGGACGAACGGGAGGTACTGGAGCTAGCAGCCCTTGGATTCACGCTTGTGTTAAATCATTTGTTTACCTCCCTCACTTCCGTTAACGCTTCTCATGCACTGATTCGCTAGCTGAACAGCCAATCAGTGTTATCCCTTTGTCCGACTTCCGGTGTTGAATCGGCAGAAAAGACCCGACGGTGCGGCGCACACCACTCCGAATAGGGCGTGCCCACGCTCATGTTCGGCCTGACTCCCATTTACTGCCGATTTCGGGCCGGTGTATCTGGGCCTCAAGAGCCCCTCACTAACCCAAACTGCCAATCACATGTGTNGTGTGTGTGTGTGTGTGTGTGTGTGTGTGTGTGTGTGTGTGTGTGTGTGTGTGTGTGTGTGTGTGTGTGTGTGTGTGTGTGTGTGTGTGTGTGTGTGTGGCGGGGTTAGGGAGCACTTTCACTCTGTTTATTTAGTTTTAGAGCTCCAGCGACTAAAGGATCATGGTGGTTTTCCAACCAGCCCCCCCCCCCCCCGGTCCTGTAAAAACAGTATCAGGATACACACTATTTGATTCAGACCAGCTACTCCGTGTGTGTTTGTGTGTGCGCACATTAGGAAAAGCACACACATGTTTGCGTTGTGTAAAACAGCCAAATGTAAGCCTCTCTCATCTAACGCTGTTTGAAATGTCTTATTCCACGATAATGTTGATTGATCCCGGCAACAGAGAGCATTGAATCCTGATCTGAACTTGAGTGTGTTTTGGTGCATGTGTGTGTGTACAGGTACAGATGTTCATATGTTGTTATTAGACAGTGACTGAGATTGATGCAACACTGGTGCCACTCTAGCGGTAATATCTCTCTTCTATCTTTAAACACAAACACATTCATATTTTGTTTTGAAGAAAAGTAGACACACTAAAGTAACTTCATAGGTCTAATAGTTTGCTGTCATATGTAGCAGTTAGTACGTGTTAAACCTTCACCTGCAGATGTTATGCTCAGTGTGTATATCCTGCTCTGTCAACTGGCAATCAAAAGCCAATCCAATTTCACCTTCTACATGAAATAAAAGCAATAATTGTATTAATTTCAGTTGGACACAAAAAGATAATCCCTTAGAACATGATTCAGATATAGAAGCAGGTGGAAACACGGAGATGGATGATAACTGCAGGACTGATTACACGATCACACGCAGGAATCTAAGGAATGTGGCTTGGCATTACCTGTTAGCCGATTAGCATGGTGGAGGCCACGCAGCCACAGCCGGGGTCAAGAGCTGGAGGGTCAGTGGTGAAAGGTCACAGAGTCCGTCTGGAACTAGAGTCTGTATTGGCGGCGGAAGACACACACACACACACACACACACACACACACACACACACACATACACACACACACACACATTTTACCTACATTTGCATCTGCCTTTCTCAGCCCTCTCCTTTACATGACTTTATTTACATTTGTAAGTGTGTGTGTTACCTAATTTGTCCTTCACTAAATGAAGTTGCTATAACAACCAGGGATAGCATGTTTTTCACTTTGCTGCTGGTAGAATATTTGGTTCATGAGAGAGACACCTGTTCATGTGATTCAGTGTGTTTGTGTACACGTGAGTGAAGAGGAAAATGCATTAGCACACGTGTGTGTGTGTGTGTGTGTGTGTGTGTGTGTGTGTGTGTGTGTGTGTGTGTGTGTGTGTGTGTGTGTGTGTGTGTGTGTGTGTGTGTGTGTGTGTGTGTGTGCACGAGAGAGAGAGAGATGTGTGTGTGTGTGTGTGTGTGTGTGTGTGTGTGTGTGTGTGTGTGTGTGTGTGTGTGTGTGTGTGTGTGTGTGTGTGCGCACAGTGTTTTTCTTTTTGTTTTTTCGCAGTTTTTTCTAGCTGCGGCTTAGTTAAAGTGGCTGAAAATTAAATCTCTGTAAACCCTATGGTACACACACACATCCATCACTCTCTCCTTAAAAGCAGAGGGAGGCAGGGGCGAGGGGGAGATGTGTGGGAGAGTGAGAGGGGGAACAGGAAGCTCTGTGGGAAGTAGAGGTCACTAGTGCCCCCTACAGGTTGTTTAAGCATGTATAGGCTCATATACCTGAGTTGGATGGATGTTCAAAGCAGACATTTGAATTGCGTCTGCCTCCAGATACGTGGACACTTATCAGAGGCAGCGCTTTTTGTGTCACTGAGAGATAGACAGAGCCACCTGATTATATTTGCGAAGGAGTGCTCGGTGTGCAAGGAACTCAATTTTGCAGATGATCTGTCTGGCTCTGAAGTTCCCCCGCAGCATCTTGGTGATTACATCAAGCACTTGTGCTGCAAAGCAAGTGGCTTTATTGACAACTTGGCTTAACTCTCCACTCTCTTTCTCTCTTTTCTCTTGTTTCATCTCTCTGTCCAGTGATCTCAGCGAGAACCAAATTCAGGGGGTTCCACGGAAAGCCTTCAGAGGAGCTGTGGAGATCAAGAACCTGTAAGTGTCACTCCTACAATACTTTCTGTGTATGTGTGTTTGTGTGTGTGTGTGTGTGTGTGTGTGTGGTGCATCTTTGTGTGTCCACACAAACGCTTGCACACACACATTGCTTTTCAATGTGTTTGCAAATGTGCAAAACCCCCATGTGCCTGTGCATCAATATTTCATTGTGTTAAATGTCATGTGCCTCCTGCTTGCTGTATTGACTGGCACCGCTGCTCGTTAGTAGTTGTGTGTGTGTGTGTGTGTGTGTGTGTGTGTGTGTGTGTGTGTGTGTGTGTGTGTGTGTGTGTGTGTGTGTGTGTGTGTGTGTGTTGTGGAGGAGGACGATGCTGTAAATCCTCGTCTGCTGCTTTAGCGTCTCAGCCGGCTNCAGAGGAGCTGTGGAGATCAAGAACCTGTAAGTGTCACTCCTACAATACTTTCTGTGTATGTGTGTTTGTGTGTGTGTGTGTGTGTGTGTGTGTGTGTGTGTGTGTGTGTGTGTGTGTGTGTGTGTGTGTGTGTGTGTGTGTGTGTGTGTGTGTGTGTGTTCGGAAATGTGTTTAATTGTGTGTGCTCCTGGCATTTCGGTGGTTTTCTCTTCTCTTTGTTTTGCCTCAGTCATAGTTATGATGATTGAGGATAATTGTTGGCCATTTTGCAGGTAAAGTAATTGCCCAGCATTAATTCTAGAAATATAGATTTGTTTAACTATTTGGCTTCAGCCTGGGTTTTTTTCTAAATCAGATAAAACATTTTTTTCAAAGGCCTTGCAATTATTGTAAAAGGACAGGGCAGTGTGTGTGCGTGAGTGTGAGTGTGTGCATTAGCATGCGGGGGACAGCAAATGATTTACCGTCCTTATGTCTTAATTAAATTGTTTCAGCAAAGCGGTTCTGAGGAAAAAAACGGAGAGAGAAAGAGAGATAGGGAAAGAGGTAAAGAGCAGCGCATACATAAAAGACGTCAGATAGAAGAGAGCAGGAAAGGGGAATGGATACATAGATACATTCATTTGTTGAGAATTCATCTCTAAAGATCAGTGAGCTCAGGTGACAGAACTAAAGCGAAAGTGGCCGGGTTACGGGGAGAGGCTGTTGATGAGTTGGCTGTCTGGCTGCAATTTTAACTGAAAATATACTGCAAGACACCTTTGCATCTTATAATTGCTTCCTTTTTTCCTTTCTCTCTTTTGTGATTGTACCAATGTGTGTGCAGCCAGTTGGACTACAACCACATCAGCTGTATTGAAGATGGAGCTTTCCGAGCGTTACGTGACCTGGAAGTGCTGTGAGTACCTGTCTATTCTGTTCACCTGCTAACATCAGCCGAGCTTCTATGAGTGATGAACATTTACAGCGGACATATAAGAAACTACTTATACACTCGTCGACCTTTGAAAGACTGCATTGCCTCAATTTGCCTGTGCAGCTCCTGAAAAAAAGAGAGTTTCATATGATTTCAGCAGGGACACTTGATGCCTGATCATCATCTTTTTAATGAATGAATTGATCCCAACATCATTATTGCCACTTTTGTGACTCCTTTTCTGTCTGACTAAAAACGTGTTGATGTTCTTATTGACAGATACTTTACAACATACAATTAGGCAAATTGGCTCCATTTCAAAATGACTGATCATTTGCAGCACAAAGATGCAAAAGGACTTTGAATGTTGAGTTATGAGCTGTAAATATCACTGACATATTCATTTGGGATTTTTACATTTAATTTTAAATGCACATTTTTTAACTGTCCAACCTATGGTTTGAAAACAAGTGTGGATACATATGTATACTGTATATATATATATATACAGTATAATTACTATTATTAATTAAATTCATTAATTTTGAGGCTGCTTTCAGTATAATTGCTGCCAAGGTGTTGAATAATTGCAGTGCATGTTGCATCTAAGGAATCTAAATGGCGTCGTGTTTCTGAAAATGTTGTCTGCAGCACCCTCAACAACAACAACATCAGCCGTCTGTCTGTGGCCAGTTTCAACCACATGCCGAAGCTAAGGACCTTGTAAGTGTTTGCTACACATTTTTATCCGATGGGAGGGATTTCCCTCATTAAGGCCCGTTTGTACAATTGATTGATCGATCTGTACCCTCCTCTTCCCCCCTACCTCCACCCACCCTGCTCCTCTCCCTTGTCCTCAAATCTATTATTTCTCACCCTTCTTCCCAACACCTGTGCTTGCCACTTGTCTGTACCCCCTCTTCTCTCTCCTTTATTGTAATCACCTTCACCCTCCCCCCCCTCCTCTCGTCCCCAGTCGCCTGCACTCCAACAACCTGCAGTGTGACTGCAACGTGGCCTGGCTGTCAGAGTGGCTGCGACAGCGACCCCGCCTGGGTCTCTACACACAATGCATGGCCCCTCCACACTTGAGGGGGCACAACGTGGCTGAGGTGCAGAAGAAGGAGTTTGCCTGCACAGGTAGGTCCAGATGACTGTTTGCTTTGTTGTGTATTTTGTGACTTACAGCTGTGTTTGCAGTGGCAAACCCATCTTTTGCTTTGTCTCGTTGCTTTGTCTTTTGCTCATGCTTTTCAAGATTGGGACGAAGGCAAGTACTCATCTTCTATTGCATGGCTTGGCTTCCAAGCACTGCACTACCTGAAATGTGTACTCATCAGATTTTTCTTTACAGCACTTTATATAAAAAGACTGATGATTGTACTGTGGATAGACAAGGTCACATTTAAGGACTCTCTCACTTGCACAGTTGCTGCTTTTTCGCACTTTGATTTTTTGGCTGTCTCTATCAGCTTTAACACATTTTGCCTTGGGGATTACCACCTAGTATTACAGTTATCCATGGATAATATTGGCCTTCTGTCTTTGTGTAGGTCACCAGTCGTCATCATCTTCCTCCTGCAGTGTGATACAGTGCCCAGAGTCCTGTACCTGCAGTAACAACATCGTAGACTGCAGAGGGAAGGGACTGACAGAAATACCCACCAACCTGCCTGAAACCATCACTGAGATGTAAGACACACATGAACACATACACACCTACTTTGATCTACATTCACATGCATGCACTCCTACACCCAACTCTCGGTGCAGTGATATTTCTTTTGCTCTTTAACTGTGCCTCTCTCCATTTTCTTCTTTGCCTTGTTCCACCTTTAACTTTCACTACGTCTCTTTCTCTCTGTACAGTGGAATAAAACCACACATCTGTGAAATTAGAAAGCCTGGTCATGCAGATCTTTCCTGCTTAAGAACATAATGAAGGAATGAGGGAGAAAGAACCAAAAGATTAATGTGAAGGACAAGACTAATCATATCTCTATCTAAAGGGGGCATCAAGAAGATAGCTGGCAAATTTAAAGTGACAAAGTACCCAAAAGGAGGACTGTACACGTGACTTGAGCGAGACTGCTGTTAAATTTTCTGGCAAAATCCTGGACTATTGAATATTTATTTACTATGTTTCATTATTTAAAGGAATTGGGTTTAGCTAAAGCATGTAAAGAACGCAAACAAAGCTTTTAATTGACAATGTTCAAATACTTTATCATTGAAGTGGTAAGCATTGAGAGATGTGTGTTTATGAAGACTTAAGCTGAACTTGTCTCAAATTCCTTTAGACTTGACCGGATAATACTTTAAGATTTTATGTGGATTTGAGAATTGACTTGATGCTTTGACCAGACTTGTGATTTGACTTATAGTTTAATGATTTTATTCTGAGATGTACTTTTTTTAGACCTTTTGTGATGATTTTTCAGGCCTTGGCTCAATTTAAGACTTCACAAATGAATTGCACTCATATCTATTCACTTGACAGAATACAATACAAAACAAAAAGAAAAACAGATACATTACAATACAATGAAATACAATCCTCCTGTGTGTTGGGTCAAAGATGTTAGTATTAAAGAAAGGACTGGAGAGAAGCTAAACGGCAGAGAACAACAAATGAAAAACAATCTCATTTTAGGGAAATGTTTCCAAATCGAATGGTTGATTTGCAAATCATGTTCCACCGTCTTCTTCTCACAGTGACTGAACACGTGAAATGTTTGGAGAATGGGTGTTTGGGTCTCTTTTCTCTTTTGTTTGACTCTCTCTCTCTCTCTCTCTCTCTCTCTCTCATGGCTCTCAGGCTTGGTTTGTTTAGGCCCGACTGATGCAGAGTCAGACTGGCACTTAATGGAACATTGCCCAGATAGTTAAGGCCCTGTGTTTGTGTGTCTTTCTGACTGCACGCATGTTAAGAGGGTAAAAGATCAGAGACATTTGACTTTTTGGCATCTGTCTTCAAAGCGCTTTATCTGGGAAATGTTCCACTTTAGCCCGAGCCCCCGGGAATGAGCAGCAGAGAGAGATAGAGCGGAGATAGCCCTGTGATAAGCAAATGTTAATGTCGCTCCTCAATGGCCCGTGTGTATGTTTCTGGTTCCAGACGACTGGAGCAGAACGCCATCAAGGTGATCCCAGCTGGAGCCTTTTCTCCTTATAAGAAGCTGCGCAGGATGTGAGTAGATTAAGAGATTCATGTATTTTGCACCCTGTCAACCAAAAACTTCTGTTCCTGCCCTGATTGTGTTGACCTCCATGTTTAACTTTTTTTTCCCTCTCTCCCTCGCTGTCTCTTGTTTCTTTTTTCTGGCTCTGTTCTTCACAGTGACTTGAGTAACAACCAGATTTCCGAGTTAGCCTCAGACGCCTTCCAAGGTCTGCGCTCCCTCAACTCTCTGTGAGTACTGAGTGATGTTTGTATCTAGGATGCAGTTTTAACAAAACACCACAATATGGCCCTTCCTCAGGAGGAATACATACCACTTAAAGCACACGTTAGAGTTCTTTTGTTGCAGAATCGGATGCTAAAACCATTAAAACAGAGTTTCGAATAATGTTAATGCCTTTATGGTTTTATTAACTTAACATTTATTTTCCCATCTCGTTCTCAAATCCTTCTGACATTTAAAAAAGAGATTAACAGTTATAAAAAGACATTAAGCACAGATTTGTTTTTGAAAACCTGACTGTTCATGTTTCTTGCCCTGTTGAATTGTTCCTCTTATTATTATGGCTGGCAATATTGGCCAAATCTAAAGGCAACATTTCCAAAATTACGATAACTCAAATAACCCTTTATTGTTGCCTTATTTGTGCCGTATTATAAAGACATTTCAGATGCACTTTGAGAAGAACATCCTAATCTCAGGTCGGACTTTGCGTGTGAAAGTATGTTAAAGCATACACAAAGACGAGGGGGAGTGAGGGATGTAGCGTTATTTCATAAAGGAGTTATATTAAGGTCTCGTCTCTCCAAAGTCAATAATTCATAAACGCTGAATTGCTGAATGGAGGCTTCTGCCACCTCATTACACATTCACCACAGAGAGAATGGGACACACACATCATGCTGACACACTACATAAGTATGATTTTCCCATTATAAACTGCACTGTGTTTTCATTTTGTGTGTCAGGGTTTGGTTAGCGAGGACGTAAATGAGCCATCGATTCTGTCTGTGCATGGGTGTGTGTGCGTGGGCAGTGCACGCAAAACAGTATGTGCTAATGTGTGTGTGAGACATAAATGAAGTGCATCGTGTGTTTCCCAACCACAGGTCTCTCAGGGACAGCCACTCAGCACAATGAAATATAAGCCAATCGAAAACACATGTTTTTAGACTGCCTGCAAACACAGCTCAACTCAGCGTGGAGTGTAAAGATGACTGATAGCTCTTCCTGTGTGTGTGTGTGTGTGTGTGTGTGTGTGTGTGTGTGTGTGTGTGTGTGTGTGTGTGTGTGTGTGTGTGTGTGTGTGTGTGTGTGAGCATTTTACTACTATGATCTCAATGATCTGTCTTGTTTGTGCTGTGGTTTCTAACTCTAACAGTTGCTTTGTAGTCTGATGGGACTGTAAAAAGAAACTACGTTTGTGTGGAAGCGTTGTGACATTTATTTTCAGTGTGTGTGTTTTGTAATCGTGGCTCCGTTTTGGTTTTGATACAAATGCAGTATTTTGAAGTATACAGTAGCTCATGGGGAATGTTGCATACACTTATGAACGCCAACGTTTTTTGAACATGCTTGGATCTTTTTGACAATTTTGAAAACAAAAGCAGCCAAACCCCTCTGCACTGTTTTGAAGTTCTTCCTTTGTATCGCAACTGTCACTCCAGCCATGTGCTGTGTTTATGTTGGAACATACCAGTAAAAGCTGGGATTCGACTCTTGCACGATGAGGGCACTCTGTGACGTTGTGATTGTGATTGTGATCAGGTACTGAAGATTACCGCAGTAAGCTTGGAGGGGACTGCTTCGCCGACTTGGCCTGCCCAGAGAAGTGCCGCTGTGAGGGCACCACGGTGGACTGCTCCAACCAGAAACTCACCAAAATACCAGATCACATCCCCCAGTACACCGCCGAACTGTGAGTCACGCTGTAGCTTTCTACTACAAAGTCTATCTGTGTGTGGTATAGAGGGAACCTTGCTTCAACCTCGATCTCCTCCCTCCTCCTCTTCTGTCTCCGTTTGTTCTGTTGTTCTCCCTTTTTGTCTCTGACCACCTCTTCTCTTCTCTGTTCTTAGGCGTCTGAACAACAATGAATTCACTGTGCTCGAGGCGACAGGGATCTTCAAAAAGTTGCCTCAGCTGAGAAAGATGTGAGTCACACATTTTGCAAACATAGCGGGAACAAAGAGTCACATGTGGTTGTCAGAAACAGTACTCAGGTCACACAGAGAAAGCTGTGATTGTAATCGGGTTTTTACACAGAAATCAAATTGAACCATGTGCATTTGTCTATATTTACCCTACTCTCTCTAACTGGTACTCAATTCCCTATTGCTGTTTTTATCCTCCTCATGCTCTCTCTTCATTTTTTAACTCTTTTCTCTTTTACTGTCTTCTTAACTTTCCTTGCAGTAACCTGAGCAATAACCGTATCACTGACATAGAGGAGGGGACATTTGAAGGAGCCTCCGGGGTCAACGAGTTGATCCTGACCTCCAACAGACTGGAGAACGTACACCACCTCATGCTGAAGGGACTCGGTGGCCTCCGCACACTGTGGGTATACACACACACACACACACACACACACACACACACACACACACACACATACACATTACAGTTAATTAATGCAGACGCACTCACATGATCTTATAAATGATGTGTGCAGAATTCAAATTTGACCGCACAAAAACATGTAAAACAAACATGTGAGCATTCATAATTCACAGGCTTGTATTATCATGAAAATAATATATATATATTTCAAAGTAGGAAATTAAATCCTTTGTGTGTCCCTCTGTGTCTGTGTGTGAGCAGTATGCTGAGGAGTAATCGTATCAGCTGTGTGAGTAACAGCAGTTTTGTGGGGTTGAGCTCCGTTCGTCTGCTGTCGCTCTACGACAACCAGATCACCTCCATGAACCCTGGAGCCTTCGACACATTGCACTCCCTGTCCACACTGTGAGTACACACACACACACACACACACACACACACACACACACACACACACACACACACACACACACACATATTAATGTAAAAGATACACACAGGCACAAAATAACCCTTCATACTCTCTTTGTTCTCCAGCAACCTTCTGGCCAATCCCTTTAACTGTAACTGTCACCTGGCCTGGCTCGGTGATTGGCTCAGAAGGAAACGCATCGTCACGGGTAACCCTCGCTGCCAGAATCCTTATTTCTTGAAGGAGATCCCCATACAGGATGTAGCTGCCCAGGACTTTGCCTGTGAAGATGGTAAGATGGAGCATATTTATTCTTTACAGATGGCGTCACCTGCAGCTCCAAAATAAATATGTTTTAATTTTACGTCATCATTTATCTACCATCCTTCCTCCTATCCATCCATCTTTGGTCAGGTAACAACGAGAACAGCTGCTCCCCAGTGCTGAGGTGTCCCGCAGAGTGCTCCTGTCTGGACACGGTGGTGCGCTGCAGCAACAAGGGCCTCAACACGCTGCCCAAAGGCCTGCCCAAAGAGACCACCGAACTGTGAGTGAGACCAACACAAAATAATTATAACTAGTCTGAGAAAAGAGTCCGGTCTTCTACAGTACATGACTCTCTTTCCAAACCTTAGATTAGACCTTTTTATCTCCAAGAAAATCGACTTTGATTTAAACAATAACAGTACTGTTCTGTTTATGTAGCTTAAAAAGTATGAGCATTTTCTCAACACGTAAACAGAAAAAGGATCAGTCATTTGGAAAACACAACATTTGAAGATATACAATATATTATTTTACAGTAATAACTTAACAAGATATCTGTTTCAAATTTAACAAGTGTTCAATCCATGGCAAAACTGATTGGTGCAAACTAAAATCAATCTACATTCCCAGGATGTCAATGAAATGTAATCTCTATAGGCAGCACTGCAGTTTCCCATTATAAACCTATATCTGTGATGATTGATGTAAAAGTTTCTCTGGTTTCACTTTGGGTTTTTATAGCTACAATAAAAGGGGTGAATATTCTCTGCCTGGTGAAGCCCACCTGCTGTCCTGTCAGCACCTCAGGAGCTGTGCAGCTGACAGGGCAGCTGGCTCTGAGGACAGTGAAGACTTAACGGAGGTCGGAGGATGTGTGGGCGCATCAGTAATACTTATGTAGCCTTAAGTCTGGTGTGAAGTCGGGATAAGACCCACTTTTTTGTTTAACTTTGCCCCCAAGGAAGCATCAAAGTTATCTACTTTCGAAAATGTAAAACTTCATCTTGTACATCTTGCTTATTTTGTTATGTTACTAGAGCTGTACCAGTCAGATGATGCGTGAAGTTTTAGAAACCAGGCTTATAGAGACATAGGTACACAGAAGCGATTTTATTCCAGAACTCATCTCAACACACACCCACAAAATCCCTGATGTATATCAAATTATAACTTTAAATTAAACAGCAGGCTAGGTGGGGTTTTATTTTATTTCACCATTTCACCTGTGGGAAATGTGCTTTGTCCAATATTAAAAAAGACTTCATTAATATGCTGGATTAATGGCCCATTGTCACAAATTGAATATGATCTCAGTTGTGGGTGCGAGGCTGGATAAAACGTATAAGATGCATGTGGGGATATTAAACTCCAGTGTTTATTATGGCTGCAGCAGTAATGACTCTCACACTGCTGGAGATGAGGAATTTCCTACATGGCTAAATAACTCAATTTTCTCCCTTCTAATTTTCTCTCTCACTTTCCCAATCTTCCTCAATCTTGCATATTTCTGTCTATCCATCTTTCCCTATCGCTCTCTTTCTTTCTGTCTCTCTCCCTCTCTCTGTTTCTCAGGTATCTTGATGGCAACCACTTCACTCAGGTTCCTGTGGAGCTCTCCGATTACAAACACTTAACACTCATGTAAGTCTCACCCCACATGACCACGGCAGACACACCTACACTCACATCACAAAGTCAGAGTTCTGCTCAGTCAAACACAATTTTGAGGATCGTGAATGAGGATCGTGACTTCCTGTTTCCACTGCACTCTGCTTCTTAAGACCAAAACTAACCGACTGGTACTGAATCCGAGCTCTGTATTGAATCACTTTTTAACCTAGTGTTGTCCAAGGAATATGTAGTACATATCGTTTTTGAGTGTGTGTATATGCATTTGTTTAAGCATGTGTTGACAATGCTGCCTGGGTTTGGTTCATGTATCTGCTATTGTTTCCTTTTCAGTGATTTGAGTAACAACCAGATCAGCACGTTGTCCAACCACAGCCTCAGTAACATGTCCGAGCTGCTTACCCTGTGAGTCTGCTTTACAGTCCCTTTGCAATGTGTGTGAGCGTACTCTGTGTGTGTGTGTGTGTGTGTGTGTGTGTGTGTGTGTGTGTGTGTGTGTGTGTGTGTGTGTGTGTGTGTGTGTGTGTGTGTGTGTGTGTGTGTGTGTGTAGTAGTAGTTAGTAGT
>NW_011335197.1:6519-17218 GCF_000735185.1 Notothenia coriiceps | reverse complement strand
CTTTGAAGGAGTTTTCAAATATTAAGAGTAGTAATGATTCTAGTCTGCAAATACAAATGCATATGATGTATATGTATATCTATACATGGTGTTCGAATGAAAACTATCAGCAGATTATTACCTTGGTAATAAAAGTATTGCTGTTCAGGCGCATGGATATTATTGTTTAGTGGCCAGATAGTAGCCAAGTAGCTAATGAATGAGCTATTTGGTGATCATGGGTGAGCATGAATAAAGCAGATGATGCTAATGGCTTTACCCCAGTGCGACTTCAATGCTATAGTAGGGACCTGAATTTAGAGTGTGTTATCAGAGCTGTAAAACATCAGGAAACACTTTATGTGACGTTCACTCCAGTCTAAGTTATTCATGGTAGAAATGTACCACGGTGCACGCATAATGTTGTAAGCATTAACACCGCGACCTTTCTGATTTTGACTCTCTTTTAATTTCCTGCATGTCTGATCTGTGATGTAGCTCTAATTAATTTATCCTTCCTGTCATTATGTCTGAACGTTGTTCTCCTCTGTCTCCCTGCCTGGCAGGGCTCTGGGGGCCAACCCTCTGTACTGTGACTGCCACATGCAGTGGCTGTCAGACTGGGTGAAGAGCGGCTACAAGGAGCCTGGCATCGCCCGCTGCACCGGCCCTGGTGACATGACCGACAAACTGCTGCTCACAACGCCTTCCAAGAAGTTCACCTGCTCAGGTAAACATACACTGTCATATAGACACAGCACTGTAGCTCAGGGATACATACACATGTCAACACATGTTCACTATAATAGACACATTGTACAAATGCACTTTGTTAGGTGTTTGAACAAAAGAATGCACACACATACTTTGCAGAACATTATTATGCAGCATCACATACACACACTGGATGAGGACTCCCAGAGGAGACCACAAGTTGCCTTTTGTAAATCTGTATATTATACATGTTCCAAAACGTATACTGCAACAAAAATCAGCATTGTTTGCAGCCTTACAGCATTTGTGCAATTTTTTGTTTTTACAGCTTTTTGACAGGCATTGTCAGTGATGCTTTCAGTTGATTGTGACAAATTGTTTTAATTTATACGATGCTCTAAAATCACAACATTTTGCTTGTGAGCATGATTGTGGCTACAACATATTATACTGCAAATTACTACTAACTGTTAACCTTTAAACCTTATCATAACATTAACTTTGAATATATGACTGAATCCTATTTTTAACCTAATCTAACTGACCACTGTAGAAGTCCCGGGGCCTTGTGGTTTTCTGGTGCCAGGTAAAGTAACTAATCATATCCCAGTCATTTGTCCTCAGTCTCTCCTACCCCAGCTCCTCAAGACAGTCCCGGCCCAGTTTTCCTCGTCCTTTGAGCCCTACAAATCTTTATTGTTCTGCTTCCCTTTCAGCCCTCATGTTCTGATCAGTTTTGTGTCCCAACTGTTGAGCTTAATGTCCTGTCTGAGAATTGGGCATAAGTGTGTCCTCTGTACATGTCATGGCCCTGCAAAGAAAATGTATTCATAGGCCAGTAACATTTGTGCAAGTCTTGCTTGTCATATCCATTCAACTTTTTTAAATGGTTGCACACAAGTTTGAAGGTGCTTACATTCCTGGTTGTGTTGATTTTTTTCTAATGTATTTACAAATGTTGTTCTTAAAAATACAATGTTTCATTATCACTGTCTTAAAATTCAAGGTGAAAGGTAAAATAAACAAATTAGCAAGTGGGTATTATCCCCATCTTTTCCCCCGCACAAAAAGATGGCTTGAGTTGATACAAAGTTTATGTGGGTCCCTGGTCATGTACAGACGTCTGAGTGTCAACCTGTCAGCCCTGTCTTGCATCCCAGAATAAAGAACATTATATGAAGCTAATCTTATCTCTGGTGTGTGTGTGTGTGTGTGTGTGTGTGTGTGTGTGTGTGTGTGTGTGTGTGTGTGTTGGTCATGAATGCTCAGTGAGAAACTGGACTTGACAAAAAATTAAAGCAGAAATCAAAGTCGAGTTGTGTGAACAGATATTTGGTCTGTAACAACTTAAATGCTGCGACCCATGGGAGCCAGGCATGAGGTTTTATTTCCCCAGTGCATCATTAGACTTTTTTAATCACAAAGCATCTTGGTATAAAGTCATAAGCTGTTGAAAATCACAAATTAAACAACAACTAATAAAAAAAGAAGTAAGAAATATAATGAACCGATCAAAGATTGGAAGATAGTTTAATCAGTTTTAGTTGGGGAGGGAAACAGCAGCTATACACTAGTAAGTCTGATGTCATGTAGATTGTATAAAAGTGTTACTGGAAATGATATTGCAAACTCAATGAGTGTAATGAATGTTAAAATGTTCACCTTGAGTGCAAGATGTTTGCTTGTGGGTGTGTGTGTTTCCAATTTCCAACTGCTTTGATGCTGACAAGTGTGTTCAATTGTGTGTGTATTGCTCTCTTGCTTAACTCAGCAGTATGCAGTTACAAAAAGGATTTTGCTCCGAAGTGCCTTGCTGCATTTGAAGCTATATTAAAAAAAATCTGCATTTGTCTCAATTCCAACATGTTTATTTTTTTGTGTAAAGAATCCTGAGCTACAACCGATTGCGCTGCATACCAGTGAGGGCGTTCGATGGACTCAAATCTCTCCGTTTGCTGTGAGTATCCTTCACAACACATGCAGTGTGGTAGATAACTCAGAAACCTGTGCTAAAGAAGCTAGACTTTCAACATCCAGAGCCTTTTCCTCACTCTTTCTTCCTCTATCTCTCGCCCTTTCTTAGGTCTCTCCATGGTAACGACATATCGCTGATACCAGAGGGAGCCTTCAAAGACCTGTCATCGCTCTCCCACCTGTGAGTAACATAAAGAGACACACATCACAGTTTACATCTTTCTCTGAGATGGAAGTGTTTACCTACTAACCTTATGAAATTGCAAAATAAGGAAAACACATTATCATGACAAAAGAGCCTATCCCATGGTTTAAAAGAAAAACGTATGTTGAGTGAATCTCTGTGAATATATAAGGCTGCCAGAAGTAACTGAGCTATAAACCTACAGTATCTACAGCTACTGTATCTCCCTTCTCCCGCTCTTCTCTTTTTTCTTTAATATTTACGATTGAAATTAAAGGTTGGTCTACATACCGTATATATATATATATATACACGTATATATACATGTATACCCATATACATATGGTTGTATTCTAGTGCCTTACTCCTCTATTAAATGCTTGACTCTTCTTAGCTACAACACACCATTGGATTTGAATTGAATTGATTTATTTAAAAACAAAGGACAGTGTACATTAATCAACATATTAAAAACATGTAAATGTACTCGAATTAGCCAAAAGGCTAGTTTTCACCGATAGTTTCTCAAATGTACATATTTACAATAGACGACATCACTGAATACAGGTAAGGAGCAAGTCATAATAATAAAGAAAACATTCACAATACGCACACACACACACACACACACACACACACACACACACACACACACACACACACACACACACACACACACACACACACACACACACACACACACATACCACTTTGATCTAATTTACAGAAAGTGAATACAGTAAATAAAGCAGAGTTATATTGAGTCTCTGTGAAACATTTATCTTCCTCTGCAGATTATTTCCATGTGTGTGTGTGTGTGTGTGTGTGTGTGTGTGTGTGTGTGTGTGTGTGTGTGTGTGTGTGTGTGTGTGTGTGTGTGTGTGTGTGTGTGTGTGTGTGTGTGTGTGTGTGTGTGTGAGAGTGTGTGTGTGTGTGTGTGTGTGTGTGTGTGTGTGTGTGAGACTGTGTGAGACTGTGTGAGAGTGTGTGGGAGTGTGTGTGTGAGAGTGTGTGTGTGAGACTGTGTGAGACTGTGTGTGTGAGACTGTGTGTGTGTGTGTGACTGTGTGACTCAGTTAAGACACATTTTCACTTATATATGGACATGGTTGGCCGGCCACCCACCCTCGGAGTGATAGAGGTTTGTGATTGGACACACACACATAAACACAGACACACAGCAGATACAAATAATATGAAAGGACTTATAATATGCCCCTACTAGTTGTTCCTGGGTCTAAATACATGTTCACAGAAGTGTTAGCCAATGTGAAAGTAGCAGAGTGCATTTGTTAATGATGGCTGTTAGAAGAGATCTATTGATCACAGTTTGACTCTCACTTGCCACCACGGCATCGATCACCACATAGCATTCATAGCGCCAAAGACAAATCCATAAAATATAGTGCTCTATTACACAAAACTGGTAAAGTGAAATACTGAGACCAATGAAATGGACTGGAGTGTGTGTCTGTGTGTGAGCTAGAGAACAGCTCCAAGCACAAACTCCACTTCCTCTCCAGGGATTAGGCAGCTCTAACCCAGCAGACATGATGCACATATCACCTATATTAAAAGCAGCAGCATATTAGAGGTTTCAGCCGGCGACTCTCATATCGCTGCACTCTCCCTGACATTTCTTTACAAATACCAGCCTCTATTCACTCTGTTATTGCCTTTTCCCATTCAGCAATTCTCTGATTAAACAAGCTCCTGAAAAGCCCCGGCACCGCTATCTGCCATTTGGCTTTTATTAGAAACCCACCCCTTTTAATTAAATTGGCTAAATTACAGAAATATCAGGGATATTTCACCAATATATGGGATAAGAGAGCACAATGGGTGAAAAAAAACAACGACTGGGCTTTATGAGATGTTTTGAATGGGTTTTGGTGCTGAAATGAGATAAACACAATCTCGATGGCGGGGTTATGTTTGTTTTTTGAGGAAGCCGAGGTTTGTTGGATCTGAACGAGTCCCATAACTGAATGTGCGCTGCAAATCTCAGCGTCTGTCATGTCATTTTTTTTTTTTTTTACATAGTTTCTCAAAAACTGGATTCCACATATTCTCTTTATATTATCAACCCTGCACCTTCAGTGCCAAGCATTTCTTTTTCCCGCCTTATTACTGTGAAAGATTGCGGATTGAGGTTGCCTTGGTAACTGGTCTGGCTTTGATTGGGGGAAGACAGCTTCATGGTGCGAGGTGAGAAGATGGCTGCTCTCGCCTCACAATGCGCCACTATCGATTTCCAGTCCTCGACAATTACTGGGCCCAGTTGACTTAAACGGGCTCCGGAAAATGTGCATAAAGCAGAGGTGTGTGTGTGTGTGTGTGTGTGTGTGTGTGTGTGTGTGTGTGTGTGTGTGTGCCTGTGTGCCTGTGTGCCTGTGTGCCTTTGCTTCACACAGGTCCTGTAGATATGAATATCCAGGCCAAGTGTGAGCCTTGCCTGTCTAACCCCTGCAAGAATGACGGCTCCTGCTCCAACGACCCAGTGAACTACTACCGCTGCAACTGCCCCTTTGGATTTAAGGTACAGATGGTGTGGAGAGCCGAAAGGGTCATATTCTCTGGCGCAGGGGTCTCTCTTTATCAGAAAGGGATGAGATAATCCTAATTCAAATACCGGCATTAAAAGAAGTTCTTTAGAGACACTAAGTGTATTTGTGTTTGTTTGCATGCAGGGACAAAACTGTGAAGAGCCCATTCATGCCTGCATCAGTAACCCATGCCATAATGGAGGCACTTGTCACCTGAAGGAAGGAGAAGAGAGCAACTTCTGGTAAGAGACTATTGAATAAAAGAAAAGAAAAACGGATGAATGTGTCTTTTATGGTTTCAATAAAGTGGATTTTCAACAAAAAAAAAAAACTATAATGTTTTTTGTTGCTCTGTAGAAAGGTTTTTTAAAGCCACTTGTTAAGCACACATTAGTGATCTGCGTACCCTCAGCCGGTTGTGTCCTCAGACTGCCTACTGTGAAAATGGCCTTCTCTTCATCAGGATGTAAAGTGTTAATAGGAGGGGAGCAAACGCCTGTCTGCGTGCTGCTGGCAGATTTGAACCACCCACAGAAAATTAGAACATCCTTCAGATCCCCACTCCTCCTGTATCTCTCTGTCCTTGCCCCCTCTCTGGTACTTTTCATAACAGTCTTTCTCTCCATCTCTGTATTTCCATCTTTTCACTCTCTCTTCCTTCTCGGCATCAGGGGTTGAACATTTATCGTGAAGAGCTGCCGTTGACTATTTAATGAGATATTAATCCACCCGAGTGTGTGCCGCATAAGAGCTCTTTATTAGTCCTATAATATACCGATCGGTGTGTGTCTGTGTGTGTGAGTTTGTGTGTGAGTGTGCGCAGTAATAAACCTGAGTGGTAGTTACAGAGTTGAGGCACGCTCCCGTTAACAGAATTATGACTCTCTACTGGGAATATGTATACGGAGCTGACATTGCTGTTATGAGCTGCATGAATGGATAATGTGTGTGTGAGTGATTCTTTGTCATCCAGTTGATATTGCTCTGTATGCGGCCCTACATGCTTACAGATGTTTGTATCTCTGTTTGATCTCAGGTGTGTTTGTCCAGAGGGCTTTGAAGGCGACGCATGTGAGATCAACATCGATGACTGCGAAGACAACGACTGTGAGAACAACTCCACCTGCGTCGATGGAATCAACAACTACACTTGCATGTGCTCAGCAGAATACACAGGTAACTTTCCCATTGCGCTTTCCCAGATCAAATGTCTTGTCATTGATGATAGCAAACAAAGAAATATGGAACTTTTTATTATTCCCAACAGTTTTAATGATTTCAAATTTGTTTCTCAGAATCCCCTTTGTCCATCATTATTTCAATATGGTTAATGATTCAAAATTTCACAATACCTATAGGCGTTAGCCACTGTTGCCATTAGGGACCTCAATCTTCAGCTTATCATGGTCACTTAAAGTAATGGATGTCTATTGCCCAAAATACCTTTTGGGATTTGTAAATAACATTTGCTTTGAAGTTTAATGTACAAACAAGCTTAAGCCTTTGACGTTTTATTGGAGAACCAGATTTGTTCTAATACATTTTACATCTTTTGCTCTAATGAGTTAAA
This sequence comes from Notothenia coriiceps, assembly GCF_000735185.1. Classification (NCBI taxonomy): domain Eukaryota; kingdom Metazoa; phylum Chordata; class Actinopteri; order Perciformes; family Nototheniidae; genus Notothenia; species Notothenia coriiceps. The sequence continues at coordinate 10,251 of NW_011335197.1, read as the reverse complement.
AACATGCTTCCAATAATGACAGGCCATTGGGTGACACTTATCAGTGATAAATCATCCATTTCAGCTTCATTTATAAGGATAAATAGGTGCCTGCTGCATCTATCAAAACTGTTTGAATGGCCGTATTCATATGATAACATGTTTAATCACTGAAACAAATACCAAATGACTTGGACTTATAAGAATGAGTGCCAATAATTGTGCCGCGAGCAAAGGAAAAAGCAATGTACCACATTATAAAAAGCTAACATTCAATAGGGAGGATGTCGGGGTCAATACAGGAGAGACAGGAATTTCTCCTGTGAGAAACCAAAAGTCAACCTATTCTAACTTATGTTATATCTAGTTCTTACCCAATTCATTGTATGTCTTAAACCATTATGTAAATCACGTGTTTAAAACTGCAACCAATTACTTGCACTTTTACATGCAGTTTGTCCATTGTTGCCCTGTTTGTACCATTAGAACGGTAGTGGTCAACTTGTAATGACTACTCAATGGGTTGCTAACAATCAAACGGTGGTCTCATGTGTACCTGAGCTGTAGAAGTGTTCAAACTGTGAGTCCCTTCACATTGTCTGTGGGAAAAATAAATGGCACTTTTACTTCCAACTTCCCCCACATTTTAACCGTAGTGTGTCCAACGAAACATGCGGAACATACCCAGAAAAAGCAGGCTTTTAAACAGTGACACACTGCAGACATGTTCATATTCTGTTTACTAACACGGGTCTGTTGCTACTTGTTTGTCTGCTTTTGCACTGTGCTAATCATCTCTGATGGCTAACCTTTGTGGCGGTGTTCTGTCTCTGTCTTTCTGTCTCGCTGTCTTGTGTCTTTTTTTCGTGTCTGGCTCTGCTTTCTATCATCTGTCGTTTTTTTGTGGTTGCAGCTGCTACCAATGAGGTGGAGAGAGGTTAGTCTGTTCTTCGCTCTGTCCTTCCTCTTCCTCTATCCTTCTTTCAATCTTTTGCTTCCTTCCCTCATTTCCTTTGCTTTATCCCCGCTCACCAGTCATTTTGGTCTTCATATCCACAGATGTAAAATACTCTATCATGCTCCATGTTAGAAATGCATGTCCTTCCTGGTCAACAGACCGCAGTTTTTAAATGATCCTCTCAAATATCTGGAGTTGTTCTGCTCACTGGTTTATGCATACTGTACATGGAATTAATTAAGCCAAGGTAAATATTATTTTATAATGTGTCAGGCAAAGATTCTGACATAAAAGCAGAACACTGGTGATATTCTATGATTGTGTTATTGTAAAGATTCCCATTAGAGACAAAGGTAGACTACTTTTATTCCATCTCTCAATATATTTCAGTTCCCTGCCTGTCTATGGCACTCCCAACCCATTTATTTATTCAGAAGACATACATCTTTAAAAAATAGATCACAAATATTTGCTTTCATTGTTTAGGGGCTCAATCATATCCAATATTATCATCTGTGCACTCTAGTGTTGAGAGCATTTGGTGAGGGCTATTTTCCCATTGGTGTGCTTGCAATTACCTCTGGCAGCAGGACAATGTGTGATGGATAAACCTAAATTGAATTAAATGTTTATTTATTGTCATTATATGATACTGGGTCACTCAACCAAATGTATGACCTTTATGCTACACGTTTTTTAGAATTCACTAATGTGAGTGCAATCCTTTAATTCATTTATTTGCACTATAGTTATTGTGTTTGTTGCTCAGTGTAAAGAAGGAGTTTTGTTGTTCGTTGATAATCATCTATATTTGTTAAAAAATATTGAATATTATCGGACAGCCTCTTTTTTTTTATTGGGTTGTATTTTTGATGTCTCCCAAGGAGAGAACGTTGAGATGATGTTTATTCTGTTGCCTGCATCTAAATAATAATAAACAGCTTAAGACTGTTCTTAAGGCTAAATCAGCTACTGCATGTTTGGTGAACAACCTCATACTGTAGGCCAGGGGTTCCCCGAGTGGGGGTCGCGAGATGATCATAAAATAAAAATGGAAAGTAAAAAAAAAAGAAATTATAAAAATAATTCATTAATTTTTTTTATAATTTTTTTTTTCTATATTATTAATAATAACGTTTGCATAGACATTTTTTTCTTAGACATCCACTTTCTCAAACTCTCGCCAACTTTTTTTTTTCTGAAATGTTAATTCACTAGCAGCCCCGCCCCCCCCTCCCCCCTCGCCGTCTCTGGCACGTTATTTGGGGGTCGCGGCTGAAAGTGGGGAACCCCTGCTGTGGGCTACTCTAAATAGAATATACAAGATATCATAATGTCGATCTTTAAGTTAAACCAGATACTAAACAGCACTCTACAAATAATCCATGCGAGCCTTCAAATCTGCTATCCATCCACCCTACTCCACATGTTCTTAACATTTTTAGTTTTTACTAGTGACACATGACAAATGACAACACGCAGCTCCAGTCTTTTTGATCCAACTCTCAGTTTCCTAATGGGAGCTGGGTTTCTTTATTAAAGCCATTCGCAGATGCATCTAAAATTAATAGTCTGGGACATGATACTCCACTGGTTTATGTGTAAATAGGATGTAGGCGCTCTAAACTAATTGGCGGTAACACTGTGCTTCCGGAAATAAAGCACAAGAGCACAACATGCATCTCAAACTCGCTTCACACGGTGTACCTACTTGATTCCCAACTATCATGTCATTATCCCCAGAGTGTCTTTCGTGCCGTCAGGAGTATTGGTTTATCCTGAGGCCTCACACACGATTTGGTTCGTAGTTCACAGTTCAGCTAGTCGGAGTACACCGCAGGATATCCATCAGGATATTACATTCCCGAGATAAGATCATTATCAGACCCTGTGTGGGACTGGCCACAAGAGAGTCGTCCATTCATCGGATACACACAGATACAACACACAGCACACACAGTTTTCCTAGCAGCGCGTACAGATTATGCGGAACTGCACTATACACACACAGTCAGAGCTTCTCAATCATACTTAGATGCAAAAATGAGGCAAATGGGTGGCCAATAATGGAATATGACACGTTTATATGTTTTCAGTTCACTTGATTTACTGGTTATATCTTGTTAATGAAAAGTAACAACAAAGGGGTGTGTGTGGTGTGTAGTGTGTGTGTGTGTGTGTGTGGTGTTGTGGTGTGTGTGTTGTGTGGTGTGTGTGTGTGTGTGTGTTGTGTGTGTGTGTTGTGTGTGTGGTGTGTGGTGTGTGTGTGTGTGGTGTGGTGTGTGTGTGGTGTGTGTGTGTGTGTGTGTGTTTGTGATCCAGGGGGAGCTATGTGAGAAGAAACTGGGATTTTGCGCCTCCAGACCTGAACCCTTGTCAGCATGACTCAGTGCATTTGACCCCTCAGGGATACAGTGAGTGCACCACACACCACACACACACACACACACACCACACCAACACACACGCAATTCACAATTACAATCTTATCAGATCTTAGTTTTACTCTCCCTTGTGATAATGTGTACTGGGACGGTCAGTGGCTCTATGTGTGTATCCTGTTTTGAATAACTGAAATAATGCTATAACCTTTTTTACCAGGCATCTCAAAAAGTGTTTTTTGGTATTGCTATGTTAACCCTCCATATTGTCGTATATAAGTCAAAAGAATCGCTGTTCAATCTAAGGATTACCAGTTTTGCGTGTATTATTTTTCAGGTGTTGAGTGCACTCCAGGGTACGTGTGTGAGCACTGTGAGCTGGACTACGATGACTGGTGTGGACAAGTTGTTGTT
>NW_011335197.1:4237-5873 GCF_000735185.1 Notothenia coriiceps | reverse complement strand
TCCCCCAAGCATCTCGCCTGACTCGAGTCCCTCACAGTCTTTCCAGTCCTGCCCTCAAAACACATCCTTGTCAACCAACTCTGTCTACCCAGTAAAGGCCCCCCCACCTCTCAATCAACTTCCTCTTGAAGTGCCTTGATGTATTTATATACTATACGTACTGTTGCCTGTCCCTGTTTGTCTACCCTCCCTCATATTGTAAAGCGTCTTTGAGTTGTGAAAAGCGCTTATAATAAATAAAATGCATTATTATTATTTATCTATTATTATTATTATATTAGTCATGATATAATGCCCTTTTTGCTGCATCTAGTTGAATAATAGATATTAATAGTTTCAATTAACAGTATACTGGGTGAGTATTACAGTAATGTAATGGTAAATAAAGAATAGAACAATTAGTCTATTTAACAAACATGCCCTGAGTATTTCAATTCAAATGCGAAAGTGAGTGCTAAATTGTCAACTAACTTGAGGACAATAACATATTATAGTTGGACTGTATATTCCAGAGAGAATGAAATCACAAACCGTTCAAACCCTAATTGTGTTCATACTGAAGACCGTGTTGCTTTGTAGTTCAACACTGAGCCTCTGTTCTACTGTTTCGATCACGGTCAGGGTTAGGGTCATGGCCCGTCCACACAGCGGCGTACGTTGAAAGCTTCACCATTCACTTTGAATGGGGTGACGTCACTTTTTGCCGAACTGCATTGTGGGAAGCGAAGCAGAGCTCTGCTGGCGTGGCTCGCTGCAAAAGTTGAGCAATGTTTAACTTTTGAAGCCTCGGCAGAAGCGTCAGCCAATCGAATCATATGCCAGTACAAGCTCTAGCCAATCAAACCGCTGCTTGTGTGTCACGGGCGGGAGATTCATGTGATTGGTTGTTGGTCGAGTTTCAGACACGCCCGCCGGCAAGCTTCAACGCACGCCGCTGTGTGGAAAGGGCCGTTAGGGTTACGGCTCCTACACACGGCGGCGTGTGTTGTCGCTTGAGCAACAACTCCCTCCAACTGAATAGCAGCAAATCAGAGGCCATTCTGATTGGAACACCACATCAAACACAAACGACTCATATCAGCATCAATGGCCACTCCATTCCCCTCTCCCCACTTATAACGAGCCTTGGTGTGAAACTGGACTCATCCCTTTCATTCCAAGCACACATAAAGACGGTCTGCCAAGCCTCATACTACCGCCTGAGAAACATCTCCAAAATGCGACACTCCCTCACCAAACCGGATGCAGAAAAACTGGTCCATGCCTTCATCACCTCCCGCATTGATTACTGCAATTCTCTGCTTGCGGGCATTCCAGCAAAAACCACCCAGAGACTACAATATGTACAAAACTGTGCCANACAGAGTTCGCTAGCACAATACTGGAGTGTACGCCCACAAATATGGTCTGGACCTGGGGCCTTCCTAATATTGACTCGTATTAAGAGATTCCTAACATCATCCTGTTCAATGACTATGTCTGAGATAGGGGAAAGAGACTCTCTAAGGGTTGAGGTGTTTAAAAGCATTGGGCAGGTCTGTCTCATTTGTTCCCTCAATTTTAATGGGATTCCTAGCCCTGTCATTGTTGTTAGCCTGGGAGATGGAGGACATTGATTTGATTTGCCATTGTAACT
>NW_011335197.1:0-4198 GCF_000735185.1 Notothenia coriiceps | reverse complement strand
CCATGGGAAACCGTGCTTTCTCCTCCCTGGGTCCACGTCTGTGGAATCAGCTTCCAGACAACATACGGACCTCGACATCACTCTCAGTTTTTAGGAAATGCCTCAAGACCCACCTGTTCCGCACCGCATTTTACTGACTGTCCTTTACTTTATTTATTTTATTTTAAACCTTTTTTGCTCTTAACCTTTTATTTTAATTTTTATATTACCATATTTTATTCAATATGCTCCTTTAGATATCTTTTTATTTTATTTGTTTTATTATTTTTTCCTTGTAGCTTTGTGAAGCACCTTGAGATGACGTTGTTTTTAAAGTGTGCTATATAAATCAAATGTATTATTATTATTATTATTATAAACTATTAAAGGCGCAAAGAAAATGGCACTGATGGCTTTCCATACTAGTCCCTTAAAATCATCCGAGGTGGCGCCCTCTGCTGCTCCAAAGGTGTTTCTGTTGGACCAGTTTCCGTCTCCATCTGGTAGGTTAGCATCGTTACCCTGTTGGCTCGACCAGCGATCTCCCACTGTGCACCGTCCATAGATGCTGTTCTCATGGACGCTGGCCACCAGCGACCAGCCGCCTCCAGCTGTGGTCATATCACAGAAAGTCTGATAGACCATGCCATTAGCAGTGGTCAGGAAGTACAACCCATCTGGAAATGTCGATGTTCATATGAGTTAAAACATGTCTTCTAGGGAAGTTTTACAGTACACATTGAATTAATCAAATACTTTCATTTTAAATTGCACAAGAACATTTGTCTAATTTTCAAGTATTGCTTACCCTCATGTTCATTATATCTGTCTATGATCTCCTTACAGCTCCTCGCAACATACGTGGACCTGTTCCTTAATTTCTCTAAATGTTCAGTTTGTCCCGAGGTTTAGACACCTCTTAACATCCTTTGTGCCTGTGATGGTGAACACATACAGTATACTGAACATGTTATTCAAAAATAATAAAAAATATAATAGTAGTGATATGGAAAAGTACAGTGTATGAGCACAATAGACTTTTGTACATGCAGTTATTGTGTTTTTCATTATCTTTACCTGTTTGTATAGAGGTGCAGAATCCATGTTTCACTGACAGCAAAACAACCAAAAACAAAACTGTAAAGCATAACATCTCTGTAAAAAAAACATATAAAATATATTAAAATGCAATATGCTATAACACAAACAACAATTAATCTAAAAATCATTGTCATTTAGTTAGTAGATACAATTGTTTTATACAAAAGTCTCAAGGATTAAAAATGTAACAAAAGATTGTTTGCATTTCCATAACAAATAACTAATTATTCCATGCTCTATAAATCACAAGGTGTAAAGTTTATGATTTTAACTATAAAAAGTCTAAGACAGAAATCACATTTTCAAATAAAATTGAAACCTTTAAACATAAAAAAAAAACACAAACATTTTATCAAAATCAAATCAATTAAAAAATGTCACATTCATACAGTACATATAACTTCTCATGCATCTACAAATGTCCTAAAAGTAACCAGTTCCAAGTGAAGAAAGTTGTCCTTGCTGATAACATAGCCGAGGCCCATATTTCTGAATACTATATACATTTAAAATCTTGGAAAATTACAATAAAAGCTTACTTGTATCATGAAAGAAGTTTCCGAGAGCATATGAAACAAAAATCTGAAGGATTAAAATCATATTACAAAATGTTTTTAATTGCTGCACAAACACCCGAGAGGCATCATTATATATTTACATAGTCAGTGTAGCAGCAAATCACTGTGCTCTTTAACAGTATGACCAAATGTAGATGTTTACCTCAATAGAATTGCACTGTGTATACCCTGGAGAGTAAATGCTGTCCTGGGTAAAAGGACATCCACTTTGCAGTTATAACAGGATATCTTTCCGTGTGTGTAAACATATATATTTGTTTTTTTATTTGTTTCCTGTGAGAGCAAAGTCTACAATTTGAGCGAATCTGACCGGCACAGATCATTAATCATCAACCAAATGTTATTTTTACTGTTGCCACATTTTGAACTCTGTGTAACAAGATGCTTTCTTGTGTTGCGGTTTCAACAAAATGTACAATCCTATAGTCTTTCACCTAGAAATGGTTTTAATGATAGCACAGTCTTTATGAAACATCTTGCTTGTTTGATAAGAGATACAATGCAAATACAATACTCAAGACCTCTAACACAATAAATCATTTTGCCACTTAATTTCACTTTACTGCGAGGGTGAAAATTCATATTCCTCTTGAATCCTCTTGAATGTATCAGGCTTATTTTCTGACCAGTAAGACACGAACCATGATAACTTTGTTTGTCTCTGTGTGTCCCTCTCTGAACTATTTTTAGAGGTTAGACAGACACTGTGAGACACGTTCACTAATAATTGAACTGCTTCAAACAGCAGCAGGAATGAGAACCGGCAGCCGTTGTGCTCCCAGCTGCACCAACATGTGACTGTCCGCTGGAAACATTTACTTCTTGATAATGAAGTCTCTTGATATAAAGGTGTGGCTTCATTTAGCCTCTTTACAACATGTGTCTAATATCCTTTCTATAAAACCTTCAGAACACAAACATTTCCCAAATTGGGATCAATAAAGTACTATCTTATCTTATCTCTCTCTCTTGTTTTGTTTCCACTCTGGAGATTCAGTTTTTGTTAGTTGTGTAGTCACAAATAAAAATGAGGCTGGATCAAAAATGGTCATACATTTAACATGTAACGTAATAATAATAATAATTATGGGAACACTTTATATTAAGGTACATATTCACCATTAACTAGTTGTTAATTAACATGCATATTAGCAGTATATTGGCTCTATATTCAGTATTAAACACTTATTAATGCTTTATTCTATATGACCATATTCTACAAGTACTAGGCCATTAGTAAGGAGTTTTTCCTCAATAACCCTCTAATTAGTGCTTATTTGTTGCAAGGAAGTTGTTGTACATGAGTTTTGGTCTTAATATGCTCAATATGGGCCTGATAAGGCAGTAGTACCACAAGAATAGTAATTCTCCCATAATAACACCTAACAAATATGGTCTATTCTTATGTAACAAGACATGAAACTAAAAGTATTAATTGTGTCTAAATAACAAAAAATGTGGTATTTCTAACTCAGAATTCCCTATTTTAAAGTGAAGTCTTGTTCATAACAAATAAGATAGTAGTTTGACTCTAATATGTTAATTAACAACCAGTTGATAGTGAATAAGTGTACCTTCATATAAAGTGTTACTATAATTATAATAATACATTTCATTTGTCAAGAGCTTTTTCAGGTACTCAAAGACACTTCACAGTGGTAATAATAAATAAATAAATACAAAGATAAGAGATTTTAATAGAAAATCAAGCAATGAAAGAACATTTAGCACAAGGACACAACATTAATCACAGCCAGTCTGAAAAGGTGAGTTTTAGTCAGTGTAGTTTCTGATGTGTTGTGGGAGTGAGTTCTCACAATCATAATCCGTCATCTTGTTATTTTCTCACTGTTTGGACATCATCACCACCTGCTGCAGCTGGGGTGGGGGTGAGTGACGTGTGCAGATTCCCAGAATCCCAAATTCTGGGAATCAGCCTTCTCCATCGCTGCCCCCTCCCATTATGATGGAGACCTTTGATAAGAGGCTGAACATACCCCAAAAAAAAACGAAATAAACAACTTAGTTGACAAGCTTTACATTGACGAAAAACAAAAATTCAAAGAAAGACTTGCCACAGCACGCAAAATAACAATTGGGCTGGACATATGGACAAAAAAAGGATTTACAGCATCATTCCTGGCAATTAGTGCATGTTACTTTTGCTGTTGTTACTCAGGAGAATAAAGGGAAGCACATATTGTTGAGACTTGACCAGATCTCCCACCCACACACTGCAGAGTCTATAAAGACTTGTGGAACGATGCACAGAGGACTGGGCAGTGGCGGTTCTACGGGGTGGCACGGGGTGGCACGGGGTGTCAGCTGCTACCTCAGAAAAATGCCTTGCCACCCCAGCTGCCACCCCAGTTGGCAGCTTTGTTTTGAAAGAAAAGTTGTGGCTCATCGGACATTTATGAGAGAAAATCTCTAATGTCCGAGTGCAAGTGAATGCAGCACAAGACGCACGCCTTGTAACCCTCCCCCGGACCTGGTGCAAGCTTTGAAATATGATTGGCGGCGATTTCATTTGAACGGTA